>NC_079419.1:6596420-6678920 GCF_026213295.1 Gadus chalcogrammus
ACATGCTAAGTATATGGTCGATGGAATGAGGGGGGGGGGGGAGTAATGGTACTCTGCAGGGCGGCCATATAAAGGTCACTCCCCCCCCCTAACCCCTCCCCAAACGCGGGTCACTCAATCATAGCAGCGGGGTTGGTGAATACACGTTTATCAGCATGCACACATGAAATGCAACGATGACGAGATTTCGATTATTCAGATTGCACGTTACTCACACACACACACACACACACACACACACACACACACAAACCCATACACACACATTGCCCACCGCGTCCACCATGCGTAGGTGTGACACGGTGAATGATTATGAAAAATGATTAGGAATATATTCTGATGTGGGATCCAGAGCCAATCAATACAGAGACACGAAACACAGAGGGGAATTACCACGCTGCTGTTGTGCTACACCCGATGTTGACCGAGAGGAGAGGACACAGGAATCCCACCTCTCCGTCTCGCCGCGGACAATGCATGGCATTAGGTGTAATTGGCATGAAAAGCTAAGCCCCGCTGCGCGCGCTCCACTTTGACCTGTGGGTGAGCGCAGTGGGAAAGGTCAAGGGAGTAGTGTTGACTGTCAAACGGAGCCGGATCGATGCGACGCGCCTCCGTCTGCCAATCACGCGGCTCGATGAGTGATTCCTATGATGTCAGCGCTGGCGATCAATGCGAGAAGACGAAAGGCCGTGTGTGAGTGTCTGAGTGTTTGAGGGAGTGTGTGTGTCTGTGTGTCTGAATCTCAGTGTGTGTGTGTGTGTGTGTGTGTGTGTGTGTGTGTGTGTGTGTGTGTGTGTGTGTGTGTGTGTGTGTGTGTGTGTGTGTGTGTGAGTGTGCGTGTGTATGGAGGTGTTTGTCTGCATCTGTGTGTGTGTGGATAGGTGTTTGTCTGCGTGTGTGTGTGTGTGTGTGTGTGTGTCTGTGGCTGTGTCTGTGTGTTTATAGGTGTGCGTCTGCAGCCGTCTGTCTGAATGTGTGTGCGTCTGCATCTGTGTTGTTGACAGCCGACAGCCACCCTCATCCAGTGTGCTTCACACTCGCAACCAACAACAAAAAGGTCAACCTCGCTTTGCTTCACCCGCGCGGCAGTACCGGAGTTGGTAAAGGCTCACCTCCTAGCAGATAAGTGGGCAGGCCGGGGGAATACTGAGCCCTCTCCAGAAGGACGGGAAGTGGCCAAGGCTCCACACTCGAGGATTGATCGAAGATGCGGGCCTGCGTGCAGAGCAAATTACAGAGCGCGCCAGCGGACTCCAATTCGTGAACTCAGGCTAGCGTCGGCGGAGAGAGGCGGCAGGAGACAGAATTACGGAGCGTAAGATAGATGGTAAAAAATACAGGGTATCTCACTGAGTCATTTTATATTTTATTGATTATACAATTTACCGACCTAGTCGAGGCAGGCGCCGGCCTGACATACATCACTCGGCCTCGCGGAATTGGCCCAGAAACGCGAGCCAAGTGAACTCAATCGAGCAGCGCCACGGCCCAGCTTCAAACTATTTCTCTCTGAGCCGACTCTCGTGAGCCACGGGTTTGGAGGCGGAGAACAGACGCCGTTCAACGGTCACCAGGAGAACTGTGGACTTTGGTCCGTTCAGCGCTGACAACAAATCAATGAAATGCATCGGGTTTAGCGTTCAACTACTGCTGGGTTTTTAAACAAACCCCCACTCCCCCCCCCCGAAGGAAAAAAAAGCTCCTTTGAGTTGGGTTTTCACTTAGAAAGTGAAAGAGAGGTTTAAGTTCTTCAGACTGGCGGCATAAATAAACAATGAGGGGTTCACAGAGAGACTGGTGGGAGATTTGCTGTTGTGCAGTATTGGATTTTTTCCCCACCTCCTTGTGATACATTTATTCAAAGATAATGAAGTGCGTGGCAGCATGGCCGCATGCACACACAATGCATGCGTTGTGGGAGACCCAACCCCAACCCCGACCCGCACACTCGCAAACTCACACATACACACAAACTCACACACAATCCCAGGTTTGGCTCCTCTCGGGACCAATCAAAGCGATGCGTACTGTATTCCGTCTCACAGGTTCTAACTCGCAGTACTTTTTTTTGTTTGTTTTTTTTCAAATACAGAAAAAGCAAGGATGAGCTCCCTTGCAGTTCATCCATGGAGACGTTGTGAGATTCACGGGGAGATGGATGTAGTATCCTGCACACACAACACATGGGCTTGGTCTGATCTGTGGTATAGATCGCCCCGACATGGGGGCTGGACACGAGCTGATCCAGAGAGAGGGCGCCTTAGTGCCTCCCTAATGCCCCGCATCAGGTCCAGAAATCAACCTCGATCAAAGCCTCCCCCCACCCCCTCCACCACACCATCCCCAATCCACCTGCACACTCTGTCACAGCGGGAGTGCGGCTGTGTTGTGTGTGTGTGTGTGTGTGTGTGTGTGTGTGTGTGTGTGTGCAGTGTGTCTGTGTGTGTGTGCGTCACCTCCTCTTGCTCTGTATCTACCTGTTTATATCCTCCCCTGCATCTCTCTGCCCTCTATCATCTGTCTCTCTATCTCTCTCTCTCTCTCTCTCTCTCTCTCTCTCTCTCTCTCTCTCTCTCTCTCCGACTCTCTGCCCTCCATCTCTCTCTCTCTTTGCCTCTCTCCTTCTCTCTGCCCTCTACCTCTCTCACTCTCTCTCTCCCTCGCCCTCCCTCCCGTCGCCCGTCTCTCAAGCTACTGATCCTCGAGTATCAACTGCCGAGCGTTAGTGTCTGAGATTTCCAGAGTTGGTGAGACACAACAACAACTCTGGCAGAAGGAGGACTGCCATTATCATAACTGTAGAAGCGAAAAAATAACTATTTCCTTGTTTTTTGTTTTTCGAGAGGTATTTCCATTTATTTATATATACTCTCCACACATGACTGTTATATAATAGGGGTGACTTGCATCCTTTGCCTCACAGCGGGAGCCTATCGACAAACGTTCTGCAGAGACCTGCTGGGAATGCCGCTGGGAATACTAACTCTTCCTGATGACAGCAGTCAACTTCCTGCTACAGGATCTCCTCACCTTTGCTCGCTCTCTCTCTCTCTCTCTCTCTCTCTCTCTCTCTCTCTCTCTCTCTCTCTCTCTCTCCATCTTCTTTGTTTCTCGCTGCTATATATATAAATATATATTTTTTATCTGTCTTGCTATCTAACTTCTTAAAAAATGTCATCAGTCTATCTATCTATATTACTTTCTTTCTAGTATCTCCTGATCTATTTATTTGTGTCTCTCTCTGTGGGGATGGCGTATGAACGTTTACACTGATGGCATTGAGTTTTATTTTGACGCGGTGGTCTATATCCAGCCGGTATGGGTGTAAACAACCACACATAAATGAGCTATGTATTTGTAGTTAAAAGCAACTGGGCTCCGCTGAACACGTCATAAGGAGAGTGCGAGAACAAGGGCAGACAAACATGGAAGCCTTGCGGTTTGTGTCAACAGAGACAATCTGTTTCCTAATGCAGCTGCCTCTACACCTGCAGCCTCACTTTGAACATCCTGCTGGTAACACAACATACAGCTACGGCTATAACCTTCTGACTGCAGATAGTTGGGAATTTTTTCAATAGGATGGATGAGGAAATGAAGTTCTAAAAGGAATAGTTAATTTAAAGTGGGAAAAAAACGAATCGAAAACATTTGTGGAAAATATGCAGAATAGTCAACATTTTCTACACGTATTATATTTAAGCGCGCATTTCAGAGTAGGCCTTCGTGTTCCATTCACCTACTGTGCGTTTTCGCAGGTGGTCAAAATAATGTGTGAAGAGTTCACGGGACAATCCCGAGCCGTTAATAAATGTAGCCTATACAACTATTGTGTTTACTAAGCTTACTAGACTATGATGTATCTCAAGCTTCGATAAACCAGCAAGCCAAATGAGGACAATCGAATGGGGAATTGTTCTTGATTGGGTTGATGGCCTTTTATTTGTTATCTTTCATTCCTGCTTATGGTATGGTGGTTCGGCCCTGAAGTGCGCTCTGCGATCTGCGCTCTGGGCATCTGGCAGAGCCATTCCATGTTGAAGTCAGAGGTAGGCGAGTGTCCCTCAGCTACTCTCACATGCACACACACACACACACACACACACACACACACACACACACACACACACACACACACACACACACACACACACACACACACACACACACACACACACACACACACAGGCAGGGCCGTAGCACCAAATTATGGGCCCTGTATACAAGAGGTACTGATGGGGGGGGGGAGAGAGGGTACAATTGTTGACGGAGGGGGGGGGGGAGACGATTGTTGACGGTGGGGGGGAACAAGAGGCCAAGGCCAATTGCCGGTGTGCAGACCGCCAGGCCGGTGTGCGGCTCCTGCCACTAGGGGGTGGTTGGAGGTGGTGTTTTTTGTTTTTTTTCATTCCCATGCCCCCCCCCAAGCCTGTCCATCTTACACCCGCAGTCCGGCGGCCTGCACACAGGCACGCGCGCGCACACACACACACACACACACACACACACACACACACACACACACACACACACACACACACACACACACACACACACACACACACACACTTAACACAGCCACTACACACATACACATTTTCTCAAAACTTTTTCCTCAGTATTTTTGAGTCACTCGCGTCCTTGTTTCTACTGATATGAAATATTTCTCCAATACGTTCTGAAATCCCAAAAAAAAGAATAGGTCTAAAAATCCACTTGATTTTCTTCTCCCTTCAGTTTGACGCTGAGGGGTGCGGCATGCTCGTCGACGCCTCATCAAGGACGTTCTGAACGCCAGCTCCACTGAAGAGACGAGAGCGTTCTTTGCCCTCTGCCATGAAAAACTTGATCTAGAGAGCTAGATAGCGTTCCTTAACGATAACTTTTGATGCATTCATTTGTAACAACACTCAATGATGTTAGCAAAATAGGAACAATATAGGAAATTTAAAGCATTTTTATTTCTTAGCCCGCAGAACTAGGATAAGTGTGTGACTTTTGAGACTAAGCAGTACTAAGTTTAGTGTGTTACTATTGAGACTTAGAAGTAGGCTACTAGTTAAGCGTGTGACTATTGAAACTTAGAAGTACTAGGTTAAGTCTGTGACTATTGAGACTTAGAAGTAGGCTACTTGGTTGAGTGATTGACTATTGAAACTTAGTGCGATGTATGGTCTTTCAATGAATCATTTCATCCTTCCAGACTCATTGGTTGCACACCTCCACACTCACATTATAGCCTCGACGTTTACATTGTATTTATTTCATTTCTTTGCTTTCTATCTTTTCACAAATGCATTTTGTAGCTTGACTCAAAATATCATAACATTGCCAGCATATATAACAAAATGATCCTTGCGTTTGCAAAAAGTACATGGCAATAAAACACTTTCTGATCGGATAATAACCAAATCAATAGGACAGTCACGGCTAGTTGTGACTCCAGAACGATTGCCATGCTGGTTCCAATCCCCAATGTCTGCATCCTTGAGCAAAACGCATATCTACTTAAACACTAGAACAGCACAATAGAAATGTCTGGTTATCCAGGTTTATTTGTACTTGACGCTTTGTGACATAGCCTACTTCTGATATCAATCATAGGTTAAATAATTAGAATGAGAAATTAATGAGACGGCCGAATTAAGTCATCATCTCCAAGAGACAGCTCTTGACTCGGCCTCCTCTTTCCTTCCAGTGCATTTATTCACGAGGATTATGTCTCCAATATGTTCTATCTTTTATTAGTCACCACCCGCCACCGCCCACACATGAACTGTAGCCTAAGCTTCGCTAGCCGCACCACAGTGCCCGTGCGGTTTTCCTACTCACTCACTTATAATTAGTAATGGAGGTAATATAGTGTCACACCTATATGGAGCCAGACACTCTTAGCATACTGGAATTAGGCATTCATTAGAAAGAGGTTGGGGTACTGTATAGCCAACGAGTCCAGCAGACGCCACATCTAAGGGATCTGACACCTGTCACTGTCATATCACTCCATCTTTAACTACCCTGCCGTGCCTCCTCAACCTGATTTAATCATTCCAGGGTTGTTGTTTTTTTCTCCACCTTCTGTCACATGAGTATCAGAGCCGCAAGATGTGTCTTGGCTGGATTCTGCCACCATTTAAAAATCAGCACCTCAGCCATCTTGACTGAGCGCGGTGTGTCTCGTACACAGAGGAGAGGTAAGAGTGACACCTGGCGGCACAACTCGGAATCACACTCCAATGTAAAGTGGTCAGAATATGGGCAATAAAAACTGGATATAGAATGTGGGGGACATGCTTGTTATTGATGCAGCTGGAAATGTGTTTGTGTAGTACTAATACCGATGCTTGATAGTCCAACATAGGCCTACTAACTATCTTAAACTGATAATTTCAAGAGGAAGAAAATAACGCATGGAAATTGCGGAAAATAGGCATAATAAAATTCATTATATTTCAGATTTTTTTTAACCACATATTTCAGAGTTCGCCCTCTTGTTCCGTTCAACTACTATGCACTTTCGCAGGTTGTTAACGTAATGGGTGAATTCACGGGACGACCCCCGGCCGATTCTAAACGTAGTCTGTATGCCTGTAGGCCTACTATAATGTGTTTCAAGCTTCGATAAACCAGCCAACAACAAGCCAAAGTAGGCTCATCGAATGGGGAATTGTTCTTGATTGTGTTGATAGCCTTTTATTCATGATCGTTCATTCCTTCTTATGGTGTGGTTCGGTAAGGATTAAACGCACCTACCGAGTGACGGATTTACGCATAGCCAGTGCAGCCCTGAAGTGCGCTCTGGGCATCTGGCCTAGCCACTCCATGTTGAAGTCAGAGGTAGCCCAGGGTCCCTGGGCTGCTCTCTCCGTTGGAGGGCGAAAAACATCCTACCTAGAGATTGTTTTCACAGTGTGCCAAAAACTAATTACAAGCAATAAATTAATTTCACGCTACTGCTTTGGAATTAATTGCAGCTTTAAAGGAAGTGGCTGAAAGTGATGGCTCAAGCGCCGGTGATAAGAGCGGACAGGCGAAGTGCGCTATTCAATTACTCCGTTCATCAGCGGCCTGCTCTCACGTGAGCTTGCTACTTTAATTTCCCCAAAGAGAATATATGGAGTGTATTGAGGTGTGTAAATATATATATATATATATATATATATATATATATATATATATATATATATATATATATATATATATATATATATATATATATATATATATATAGCAGAGTTCTTCAAGGAAAGAGGGGTCGAATCCAAAGGAATAGCTTTAAAGAGACTTTATTTGTATAAAGTATTTTCGGTATGGTAAACTGATGCTCTGAAGTAAAGAGAGATTGAAGATGTGCCTTAGCACGTGCGAGAGTATTCTCCTAGCTGAAAAATAGACCTAACCCTGTGTCTAATCGCTGCCGAGAGAGTTCTGGCTTGCTCTGACTCCAACCGTCTGTTATGGTATGGATCCACAAGCCCGGAAGTAGTGGGAGGAGCCGGGGTGACTATTACCCTCGGCCTCCTTACCTGTCTGGTGCTGCCCTCTGTGGATGGAGCTGTTATTGCAGCCTTCAGTAAGGTCCTGTTCCCCTTGTGGCTATGTATAGTAATTACGGCTTATATGTTTGGTCCTGCTTCATTTCGGTCTATGTGTGGGTAGCTTAGATTCTTAAAATACGTAACAATATATATATATGTGTGTGTGTGTGTGTGTGTGCGTGTCCGTGTTGCTGATCATGTTGCAGCTCACAATTGAAAGTAAAGTCAGACGTCACTACACTTAAGTAACTATTAAATAGATATCAAGACATACAAACAAAAGCTTGTTTTTTGGCCCTTAAAGAAAAACTATACAATTCTGTCTTTAATGCATCCAACAATAACTTGTGATAAAACCATGGTTTTAAAACCACACTATGGGCCCCCTATCTAGTGCACACCACACTTCAATTATCACCAGTTATTTATGTAGGGGGCGGGGGGGTGGGCTTCTTTGAGGATATTTGAGGCTCTGTTCTATCACTTTGTGAGACGGGAGTTATTGTACTAATTGGGTCTGTTGGGATTTTGTTTAAAGGGAAGAGACCCCTTTGCATCTTCAGCTTGTTCAACATTCTCCTCTAACTGTGACACTATCATTGTCCTTCCATCACGATTTCAATAGGCCTATTTGAACACAGCCAGAGAGACCGAGTTGATTCAAAGATATAATTCTCTCCCTGCTCCCCCTCTTCCATTGTCATCTCGGATGATTATCACCGCCACACGACTGCCAGACCTTTCTGCTCTCAATAATCATATTTGCAGCTTTGGATCGCAACGTATTGAATTCAAATCTGATATGCATGTCATCTTGGAGAAAAAATGAGGAATTTGCATTGTCGAGCGAACAACACCACCATTACATCTCTATCGCTAATGAGGCACAATAATCCATAATCTTCCTAAACCTAATAAGATCAGGGGCTTCGGTTTCAAGGCATTTTCTATCTCCCATGACTCATTTGTGTATGTATTCCGAGCAGTTTTTTATCCACAGATCCTCAGCCTCATAACCCACTATTTTGAAGTGCTTACTTTATATCCTGCGAGTGAGGCAGTCACAATAGAACATTTTGAATCATAGTAATCTAAGAACAGCTTATAAGAGGGGCCGTGTCCAGGTGTACTGTGTTTACTGTGTGTGTATAAATATGTGTGTGTGTGTGTGTGTGTGTGTGTGTGTGTGTGTGTGTGTGTGTGTGTGTGTGTGTGTGTGTGTGTGTGTCTGAGAGAGTGTTTGAGAGACAGACAGCATGAGAGAGACAGCGAGAGACTGCATAAACACTTTAACCCTAGATTAGTCGGTTGGAACCTGAAATGGGAACCCCTTCAAGCCTATACAGGTAAACAGAGTGTGAGAGATCCAGTCACTGTGTCTGTGTGAGAGAGAGAGAGAGAGAGAGAGAGAGAGAGAGAGAGAGAGAGAGAGAGAGAGAGAGAGAGAGAGAGAGGAGAGAGAGAGAGAGAGAGAGAGAGAGAGAGAGAGAGAGAGAGAGAGAGAGAGAGAGAGAGAGAGAGAGAGAGAGAGAGAGAGAGAGAGAGAGAGAGAGAGAACAAACAAGTTTCTGTCTGTTGAAGGCCTGGCAGGTGATGAGGGTGGTGCTAAAAGGTGGGGCTCCTGGGGGGCAGGGGAGGGCGCTAAGCGGAACAGGTTGGGCCCATGTTGTCATGGAGACGAGTGAATGTCTGACTCACAGAACCACACCCGGTGTCTCATTCACTGTGGCATAAGGACATAGATTACGGTGCGTGATTGACGACAGTTTCTTCGATGTCAGCAGTCTCTGATGTCTCATGTCTTGCAGGCAAATACCAAGAGGCTTCCTAATCCCTAAGGGCTCGAACATAGCACATGCTGGCATGGATCTCATAAACCAGGGTTTGTTCACAGTTGGTAGCATAATGGTGCAGTTGCTACAATTATCAATACAATAGGCCTACATAAAATAAAGAAATGTAAAAAAGGAAATGTAACATCCAATGACATTTATAACTTTATTGCATCACTTGGTACTGGGTGAGGGTTTTTGTTTGGTCGTTTTTCGCAATCTTTACACGTACATTTAGTCATAGACTTGGCATTTCTTTCTGTTCTTTCTCTTCTTCTTTTTGTGACGAATTAGTGTCAGCTCGCCGGCCAAACCCTGGCCTCCCAGTCGCACCCTCTTGCAGCCTTTCACAGGGATTAGCTGCAGGCAGACGCTCCCTGACGCGCCCCTCCTGACCTGCGGCTCAGAGCTGCACATCAACACCCTTACGCCGCGTGTGTGCGCTCTAAGCGCTATACTCCCCGAAACCCGCTCGCGTCATCGCGGTTGACAGCGGTGACATCGGTCCTCGTAAACAAAGACGTTAGCTTCTCGTCGGGAACTGGTATTTGTTTGGTGCAGTTCAGCCCTGAAAACTAGGCCTAATCTAAACATTGGATAATTTATGTAAAAAGTAAAAAGGTAAACCTCACCTCTCCTGCGAACATGGCGGTGGGATAACCGTTAATCAACACCGCCCCATGACTCCAACAGCCCAAAAAACTGAAAATACAATCTCGTTAAAAAAAAACGTATATCTACATAACTGGTTTTCAGTGCAAAGTTTTTGTTGGACAGAATAAAAAATATAAAAAGATAAACAGTTCAGTGTGCGGACTAGTTTGCGTGTGTGTGTGTGCCCGTGTGTGTGTGTAGATGCAAACCCATTTGCTTTAACTCCTTCCTCTCCATCATGTCCCATGTACCCCCCAAAAATCCACATCCGCCTGCGACACAGCGCATCTTTGAAGAGAAAACCCCCCAAAAAAACAACAATAAACGAACAACGATTCGTGGTGGCCCCTTGTTCACTTCTTGGTGCACACGCTGGCCAGGGTTTTGAACTTTGGCCCCAGTGTGTCGAGGAAGTTCAGGTCCTCCTTATGGTCAATGTCACTGCAGCATCCCACCGAGCCGGCCAGAGAGCCCACCCCCTCGAACCCGTAGGGGTGCAGAACGTCCTCTGCCCCTTCGGCGTCAGGGTCCGTGTCCAGGTAGGCCAGCTTCTGCAGCCACGGAAAAAGACAACAAAAACGTTTGAACTGTGCCCCCTGTACTGACCAATGGAAGGCCGGAAAGAGATTGCGTCGCCGTGTGATAACACTGCATACTGCTATGAGAGAGGAGGATCCCAGCCATGTTAAAAGCACACAAAAGAAGACACACGCGCACAAAGGACACTTACAGTACATTGGTAATTGGCCGAGTGGATTCCCTGAAGGGCTCTTCCTGATAAACTATAAGAGCAGCGAATAGAGCTTCAGCCAGAAACACACATATATATAGACAAGTGTCGAATGCAAAACAACGTCTTTTACTGCCATTGCTTTAGCTGTCAAATCAACAATAGAATAAAAAAATGGCGGCATAGTTGTAGCCCAGTTGTAACTGCACAACGATCAGGGACTTTCAACCAACTCTCAAACAGAAAACAAAATCAACCACGTTTAACTTGAACTCCAACCCTTTAACTCTTTAATCTACCTCTTCGAGGTAAATGCCGTTGGTCGCCCAGGTTTGGTACAGCGCCGACTCGTCCTGGGAGAACTGTAGATTGTTGACTGCCATGTTGTTGTCCATGTACTGTGTCTCCTCAAACTGGCCAAACTGGCCTGTGCCGTACTGGCTGTTGGTGAACTGGCCCTTGGAGAAGGTGTTCTGTCTGAAGCCCTGCACCAGGTGCTGGCGGTTGTCTAGGGTGCCGATGGTGCTTGAGCTCTTGTTGCCCGGCCAGCCCACGTTAATCATTGAACCCTTCACCGAGCCCGGCATGTCGTACCCGGGACAGAGGAGGAGTTTGGAATCCTGTAGTGGATGTAAGAAAATGGGACAGAAGTATTGTATATTATAGGAAAAAGAAAAAATAGTCATGGGTAAATTAGATTCAAAGGCCAAATTGTATGATAGATGTCAAACGTCTTTCATTATTTTGGGTTGTGTCTTTGTGCACAAACACACACACACACACACACACAAACACACACACACTTCCACACCCACACAAGCGCACACCCACACAAGCGCACACACACACACACACACACACACACACACACACACACACACACACACACACACACACACACACACACACACACACACACACACACACACACACACACACACACACACACACACACACACACACACACACACACACACACACACACACACACACACACACACACACACACGTCTTACCACCACTTCCTCCCCCGGGACCTCAATGTTAGATTTGAGCAAGATGCCACCGGTGTCTCCCGCGTCTTCCATCTCCATCTTCTCATGCTTTGTGGCACAGAACAGCGCGAGGAGGATCCCTACGCCACAAAAGGAAAAAGGAGGAGGAAGAAGAATAAGATTGAGCTGAGCACCCTTGTGCTTAAAAAGGAACCCCACAGTTCAATAAAGGAACACCTAATTAGCACTGCGAACATCAGATACGTAGCGTGCGTGGAGTGGGCGACTCACACTGTCAAGATCAAACAACATCTCATTAAAAAAACACACGCTTTCAGGTTCTGGTGCCAGGGAGACATTCCCATACAAGTTTACAGCTCGGGAGTCGGGGACGCAGGCAGGCTTCTCCGCAAAGACTTTATCTGTTATATTTAACGGTATAGTCTCTTTCATGCTTACGCCAAATTCTTCTTATTCTTCTTGGGATGACTCGTCAAAGTAGTTTTTTTATGTTCTCCCCGTCTTAAGTTGTCAAATAGTGTCACGGATAAGTTGTAAAATACACTATTTACACTATTATATTATCTTTTGTGACACGTGTTCTATGCAACAGCGATTGTACACACAAAAATATATTGGTCGGCCAATAAAAAACCCATTAAAAAGAACGTTAAGCAATGTTGGAGAATTGTTAAAGTTAGTTATAAAACAAACTTTTTGAATGTTTCAAATCTTCATACATGATATAATAAAGCATTCTTGACTTTTTACTCTCTTCACTCTTAAGTGAATTAAGGCAGTAAAATAATTGCTAAGTACATTATTTAGCATAGTATTTGAGATTATGTCTTCCAGTCTAATTATGTTACACCAGACCTGCTGCTCCAATTGACTGAAAGCTTTTATCTGTTTGACCAGAGGAAAAAAGTGCATTATCTATATCATACTTATTACCAGACCTGCAAACTCCTTTTTTTTGGATTGTAATATGCAAATAACACTATATGAGCGTGACTTAACAAAACTCAGCATACTTTATAAAAAATGTTTATTTACAACTGTCACAATTTTTTTTTTTTGTCTCTTAGCCTGTGGGGTGTTCCACAAAGCCAGTTTTATCACATAACCGGGTAAGTTAACCCAGGGTTTTCTGTAACCCTAGGTTTTCCATTCCAAAAGGATCACGGTATGTTAGTTGCTATAGAAACATATGCTCTGAATCAAACCTGGTCGGAGCAGGTTTTGCGCAGGTTAAGTTTGAAACATAACCCGGTTTTGGGTATTTAATCGGCGTTCACAGCAGATTTCATGTGTTCACAATGGCATGCCCTTTTGATGAGAGAACTGCTGATATCGGAGCGCAAATTATACGTGCAATCCACCGGGAGCGATTGATAAGACCACGGCTCGACATCTTGGCATATCAAATTACTTTTTGCTGGAGTGGAGAGATAGGCCTATAGATTCTCGCGCAAATCTTTAATATATTAAAAAAGCCTTACATAGCCAACACTACCAATCGAGGACCTGGCCTCAGTTCACTCCAGACTATTTGCGTAGCCATCCGTTTTTTGCAAATTGTAGTTTTATCTAGGCTATAATGTTGGAGATGCTGAGCAGTGCACATCTCAGTCCTTTCAGATGACCCATGTTACTTCGAAGGCAAAAAAAATCAGAAAAAACAAGAAAACACAAAAACCTACATTCAACCAGTGGGGTATGGCCACTGACTCTCTGAGGTAGGTACCTCCAGGTACCCCCTCCATGCCAGGGCGCCCTGAATTTATGTTTATTAACAGCTCCTCCACCGGGGTCAAGACTATTTGAGGGCCAGATCCAGTCTGCCGACTGTCGGCCTTTTCACGATTGGCTTAAAAAAATGGCTTATTTAAATTTATACTAATACGATGGTGGGAAAAGCTTACCAGTTTGTATGTTTTTTATACTTTTTTAGAAGAAAGGGGTTATGTGGTAGGATCTTTAAGAATGCTTAACTGGGATATTTATATATTCATGGCTCAAATATTAAGGATCATGCTTTTGACGTGTAACGCCAGGCTTTGGTTCTCCGGGTTGCAGAGGCTTTAGCGTTCCCTTTTCTTGTGATAATGTCCTTCTCCTCGTCATAGCTCTCCAGGAGAACCTGAAGTTCCATTTCATTGAAATAAGCGTCCCGTTTCGCCATTTAGATCAGGGTTTACATGATCCATACATCGCGTCTTCTTAGGTTTGGCGTGGACACGCACAACCCTGTGTTAACCAACCCCGAGTTGATTGAACTAATGCATAACCGCTGCTGTGGAACCGAAAACTCTGGGTTAGTCGGCACAGGGTAAATCAACCTAGAGTTCAGCGTTAACTCAGTGTTTGTTAAACCTCCGTTCGTGGAACACCCCTCTGGACGAGTGTTTCGCAAGCTCTCTTGCGTTGTTTGGTCGCATGCATGCGCATGCGGATGCGCATGCGCGGTAGCCAGGCGACAGTCTCTCATCCAATGGCGAGCTCAGTTGGCGCTGTGTACTTCAAGATTCCGATTGGCCCAGAGAAATTTCAATTATAAGAAAGATTCTGAAGCAAGTGCTGAGATTCCAATTGGCCCAGAGAAATGTCAATTATAAGAATGATCCAATAATTGTTCGCAATTCTGGACCCCCCCCCCCCCTCCCAGATTCATATCGGTCAATTATGGAGCCGTCAGTTATTTCTGAATAACAGTCTGTTGCTATGGTTGCAGTTCAGTGCCTCGCTGTACATTATCCCTTACTTACACAAGGTTCACGACATTTCAGTTTTTCGTAACATAATTTATGCTAATTTCTTACAAAGGTTTCTTTGACAGGAAAGCGTTCCGGGTGAGCGGTAATTCTGGTAATCTTTGTTATTCCATTGGGTGTGGTCTGGGTAATTAATGGTTGATCCATCATGACGATGGATCCTTGGCAGCGGCGCCAATATCGCCTGAAACGTTGAGAGCTTACCTAGCAGCAGCAGCAGCAGCAGGGGCAGCAGAAGAGTCAGGATCCCGAGGGGGCCCAGGCCAATGCTATAGCTCGTGGGCACACAGACCCCTCTGCTGCAGTGGCATAACTTCACCTTGACCGTCTGTACAGTGCCCGACCCCTGCAGGTCTGTCACCATTACGGGCACGCTGTAGATCCCCAATGGGAGCTCTTTTTTCTGCTCCAAGGTAGCCTGCGTAGCTGTGGGTGGAAGGGGAAAAAAATGACAAAAAACCATTCACTTTCATGAGTCGCTGGTGAGCTCTTGCTAACTCTTAGTGATGTTCAGTTCCAGAGTTAGCATGAGCGCGGTTGTGGTTGTTGAGGTGAGTATTTAAATCATACATTTACATTACATACAATTCCATTCAAATTGAATCACATTAGAGGGGGCGGCAGACTCACTCACCGTTTACGTTCGTCAACACCCAATTGCCGTCATTGTCTTGGGGGAGGTTGAAGATAAAGGGCGCGCCGAAGGGACTGCTGTCAGGGTCGAAGGCTTTGAGCACCACGGAGCCAAGATGGCCCTCCCTCTCAC
Organism: Gadus chalcogrammus; assembly: GCF_026213295.1. Taxonomy (NCBI): domain Eukaryota; kingdom Metazoa; phylum Chordata; class Actinopteri; order Gadiformes; family Gadidae; genus Gadus; species Gadus chalcogrammus. The sequence goes on from NC_079419.1 coordinate 6,611,713, forward strand.
ACAAAAACATCTCTTTGCTGGGGAGCATTGGGATATTATCGTTCTCGTCTTCCACAACCAGGGTCACCGTCCCCACGGCGGACTTCTTGTCTGAAACACAGGGAGTTCAATGTCAACGGCCTCATAAAACTGGTTCTACAAAGTAATGAAAGGTTTCCTAATTCCTGACATTTTTCTCCTCAAAAACAGAGGAACAATCATATTGATTTCATGCGTATGAACTAGAGCTGTCAGTTAAACGCGTTATTAACGGCGTTAACGCAAACCAATTTTAACTGCGTTAAAATATTTATCGCGCGATTAACGCAATTATTTTATTTTAAAAAAAAAGAATAAAAAAAAAAAGTCTTTGGCTCAAAACAACAAAATGACATTTGTTCAAAGCAGTCATTTAATTGCGCTATAGGCTCTTTTTTTGTATCGTCCTGTTTTGATCAGTATATGGCATGCCAATGTTGTTATCAATAAAAAATCATTTGCACAAGGCAAGCCGATGCACTTCACCATGTTGATAAGAGAATTAAAATGAGAAGAATTATGGGGCAAAAAAATCAAGGGATATTTAGCATAGAAAAATAATTTGCGATTACTCGTGAGTTAACTATGACATTAATGCGAATAATCACGATTAAATATTTTAATCGCTTGACAGCTCTAGTATCAACATGACTTGATTGGATACTTCATAGCCAGGATACAAAAGCAGATGGGTCACATATGTTCAGACATGCTAGAGAATAATCCGATGAGTAATGGAAAGTGGTTCTGACTTTGAGTCGGCAGTACAACACTATAGTACTTATCTATAGTCCTTGCTTAGCCACAAAAAGAAAGACACGAAAAAGATGTGTTCTGACAACTGCACGGGGTGGAGCAGGGTTGGGAAATAATAACATAAAACCGGTCTAGCTTACACCAAAAATGAAAGGTAGCTTGCTGTAATGTAATTGAAGGCCATTAGATCGGCAGATAGAGCTTAACCAAAAATAATCACCGAACAACATCGAACAACCGAACCCATGTTCCAACCCTAAAACCTCAAGAGTCACAAAGGGTGTGACAGCTCCACCTTAGACATCAGGTGGCTTCTATAAACTGCGACCGACAGTTAGCTGACTAATGCATGGTAGAGGATTAGCTACATTCATGAATTTAGACATCTGGTTAATCCTATGTACACAAGAATATTCAGCATTCAAGTGGTACTGGGAACGAGGTTCTGTCGATGGCTTACAACAAGATCCCAACAGATTCGAGACACTAACATGTAGATAGACAACGAGCGCAGTAGAGCACAGCGGCAACAGTGCAGGTCTTTGTACGCTTACAAACCATCAAAGCATGAAATGCCCTACTTTATTCTGAGGTGTGGCATTACACAACACTTGGCTGATTTCATGCGTATGAAATCTGTGATTAGCCAGCAGGGTTACAGCGGCGAGAGATCACTACTTACTCGCATCCACGGCCCTCATGGTGATGTTGTAGACCCCTTGTACGACATGAGGCGCTTCCCTGTCAATGGTGTTGGCCACCATCAGCTCCCCGCTGTTCACGTCCACAGTGACCCATCCGGCGGGATCGGTGACCTTGTAGTACCTGAGACGTGAAGATGAGATCAACAACAGTGTTTTTCTTTTTCTTGCTTCTTCACACCACATGCTCGCACCCGTGCTGTGAGAGTCGGCCCCACGAGGCTTTGGGGATCTACCGCAAAGCCTTGTCGAAGTATGAATGACAATGTGTTTCCCGGCCACCCGTTCACCCCGCCCTACCCAACCCCACAGAGAAGAGGGAACGCTTACTTGATGCCGCCGGCACTGCTGGTTTCGGGATCCTTAGCAACGTAGCTACCGATGACGGTGCCGTTGGGTGTGTTCTCCTTCACGATGAGGCGGATGTTGGGGGCCCTGAACTCGGGGCCCTCGTCGACGTTGTTCACCCCGACCGCCACGGGAATGCTGAGCCAGGTGGCCGTGACGCCCTCCAAGGGGGCCTTATTCTGCGCCTGGATCTTTAGATCCACCTTCTTGGTTTTCTCGTAGTCCAGAGACTGGAGAAACAGGGACGGAACAAGAAAACAAAGTTCGGTCAAATTTCTCTTCACTCTGATCATTTGTTCTTCCCTGAAAACAAATCAGTGATTGGAAAATGTGTCCTGCGTGACCGTAGCATGAACAACGGCTGTGGTTTATCTTCTCTTTGACACTGAACCCAACTGCTGATGAATAAAAAAGCAAAAGGCATAAAAGAGAACCGTTACCTTGGCTACGTACAGCAGCCCTTCATTGGTCACAGGATCTGTTTCGATCCTGAAGTGGTTATCTTCATTTCCTTCTGTGATTCTAAACACAGCCTCCGAGTTGGGTGTTTTCGGCGCGTCCTTGTCTTCGACCGGAATCCGGAGGATAAGCATTCCTTCTTCGTTCTCGTCGACGTTTGTATCGTACTTAAAGAAGAATAGAAAGGTTAAAAGCAAAGTGTGAAAGTGCGGCATTCAAGCAGCTACTTCCCAAAAAAAAAAATCACACATGACACTTTCATGCTAATATTCAATATCATATAAGGGTGAAGAATGTTTGCAGAAATAAAAGAAAGGCACTAAGAAGTTAGTACTTTACTCTCTAGGCAACTTACCGATTGCTGTGTGAACTTCGGAGCGTTGTCGTTGATGTCTTCCAGAGTAATGGTGGCCGTGGCTGTGTTCACCAACCCGTTTTGACTACCACCCATGTCTTTGATTTGCACTGTCACCAAATGTTTCTCCAGGGTCTAGAAAACAGATACAAGTCTAAAATCCTAGGCCTTTTCCAGGCATCATAATGATTTGTCAACTGTCAATATTTTGACGAAATCAAAGACGACAGTTGCCGTGTTTAAACCAAAATCATGCTGTCTAGTGTCACGCATTTAGTGTCGGCTTTATCTTGCATGACACTCCCCGAATACAAACACGTTTTGTATACCTATGTATATATTGCTATACAAAGTATATAATGTATCTATATATATATTTAATGAAATATATATGTTTTATTTTATTTGTTATTTTGTATTACTTTACAGCATTAAGACAAAGGTAAGATACACCAATGGCAAATAAAAACATAATCAACACTTATTTTCGCTATGTGTAATTGCGGTATTGAATTAATCGTGAAGTTAGACCAGGCGCACTGTTACCTCTCGGTCCAGTTGGTCGCTCTTCACTATAATGAAGCCAGACTCGGCATTGATGGAGAACAGATCCCCCCCCGTCAAGAGAGAGTAGCTGATCTTGGTGTGAAGGGTGTTGGCTTGGTCCTTATCGGTGGACTGGACCCGGCCCACTACTTTTCCTGTGGAGATGGTGACCAAAGCAGTTGGTTAGTGGAACCCCATAAACTGTGTAGGACTGTGTGGCGTTGCAGCCAGCATTGGGGTCTGAGGGGTACTGACCTGGTTTGGAGGCCTCGGGCACTTTGAACAAAAGAGGGCCCACGAATTCAGGTTTGTTGTCATTCTCATCGTCCACGATGACAGTGACAATCAGCGGTTTGTCTGTCTCTTCGTTGGTGCCTAATTTATAAACTCTGGCCGTAAACTAAAAAATGAAAAAAGAAAATGCATTATTTAGACTCCAAAGAATACACAAAAAGATTATTATTACATTATATCTCTATGGATCCCTGAAGTTCTCTTGTATTTATGTTACCTCATAAAGACTAAACAGACATAAACTTTTATAATACTCACTTCTAACTGGGGGTACACCTCCCGGTCGATCGCCCTGTGGACCTTCAACTTTCCTTCTCTGCTCAGGCTGAGAAGCCCGACCGGAGTCATGGTCACCCCCGGCCCCTCGGCGGTGTAGTACACTGAGTGGTTCATCGCCGTGTTCGACCCAATCTAGCCATTGAACAGTAAAAGTATGCTTCAAATATTTAGATCGTAATAATTATATCATATTATATCAGAAACACACATAGCGGTTGAGTTGTAGTATATTGAAAGAAATACATGCATCCTTATTTTTTAAGAATATACGAATAGCACAAAGAACCTCGAGGGGTGTGTCTTGGTGTGTAGGCTATAGTTGCTCCTCGTTTCATTAAAAAAAAAACAAGGGAGGTGTCAACGACAAGTCACCGGTCAGGACAAAGGGGACGGTCCGGACACTCGTGATGGCTGGTATGAAATATCGGCGTATAGTTCAACAACAGGTGATTAGCCAATAATTGATTATTATTAGTAGTAGTAGGCTATTACATGGTCGAGGTCTTTCGGAAAAGGCCCCTTGCCGTTTTCCATGATGTTGAACGGTGGCGGTCTCCACACTCTCTTGGCCCGCTTCAGGAAGCGCCTGATCCGCCTCTCCACCTGTGATAGGCAAACCATCGAAACAAACGGATGCACCAGAAATAAAACATTGAGAACATTTCGAGACTATTATACATCCACCTGTCAAATAAACGCCGCTATGCAATGTTTTGAATTTAATAAAATAAAAAATAAAACATACCAGTCTTGAAGGCGCTGCACTCGGCTCACGGAGCAGATTGACTTCCATGACGTTAGTGTTTCCGCTAGCGTCCAGCGCACGTACCGAGAACCGGCAACCCGTCAGCGGGACCACAGTGCTGGATAACGCAAAGATGGCTCCTCTTCCAACCGAGAAATTACCATCGCTCGATGCGAACTGTAATGCCTCGGTGGTGTTGAGGCTATCCACTTTAACTGAGGGGGGGAATCCAAAAGACCAAACAAGTCAGTTCTGCCGTCCACCAGAACAGGCCTGGTACTGAGTGGATTGTTTGACCGCTCTACAGGTGTTGAGGTGAGGGATATTATAGGTCTCATACTTTCATAACCGGTCGGGATCGTCTCTGGCACGAATACTCGGATGGAAATGGGGAGAAACCATGCGTTCCCAACGGAAAGCATCTATACAACACACAACGCATGATAATATAATGCATACACATATCGTTTTATATATTATCTTTAGTCAGTATTGTACGTTTCCTTCGTCTATGTATAACAAATACATCTTTCAAGTAAAAAAAGTAATAATATTGCGATTACTTACTGTGATGAATAACATGTAAATGTGTAAATGCCATGTTGCTGCCATTTCCACAAAGGTCTGTTTATTATTTGTCTCCCTCCAATGGGTTCACTAACTTCAAACTGTCTTCCGTCGATATGAATTTGAGTCGTGATAGATCAGCTGTTTTGTGTCGAATTGTTGGACAGATAAAAAAAAAAACTTCGACACGCGCTTTTGTAAAGGGTCCAGGTAGGTTGTGTTAGTCGCTAGACGACTCCCTGTCCTAAAATGTCCAGCCCGACACATGAAACTAGAGAAAGTGACGTGTGTGGTCTGACACACCCTAACTACTCCACCTAGACTGCTCCACCTAGACAACGGAATATTGTGACCCGTCTGTGTTTTCTCGCTGGTGGGAAAACTACAAGACGAATAGACTAACGCTTCCAGCAGGGGGCGGTGTTGTATAAAGAGCTCACATACGCAGTTTTAATCTGCAGGCAGGTTGCAACTTGTTTTTTGTTTTCACACCTCTTGCCGTTTGGCTCTGAACCATTCATATCTTATTCATATCCATAATATATATAAATATAAAATGACCTAATTTATATTTGTACATTTTTTACCCAAACGTACATTAGTAGATTTGTGTGCACCCTTAAGTGTTACTTATTTATTGTATGACTCAACTGTGATCTCTTGTGCGAAATGACTCTCACTTCCATGTTTCTGTCCGAGACAATGACCTGTAGCTCGCCACTCTTGCTCAACCTCCAGTTCTCCCAAGCGTGTAGGAGTAAAGTGAAGGCCTACTCGTAGCTAACGCCACAGGAATGTGTGTTGAATGAAGCCTGATGTGTGTATGTGTGCGTGTGTGTTTGTGTCTGTGTTGGGGGGGGCTGGTCGACTCTACCCCACTGTAGAGTTCCCTTTATGCTATCTCTATAAACCACAGATAGCCCCAGAAGTGACTAGTGACTCGCCCTTCGCGACTCCCTATTAAGCCACTGAGCCTGCATGGGAAATTCAACGGAATCGTCTGATAAGCAGTTTGTCAGTGACCCCGGTTGCAATAGGGGAGGGGGTTTTTAGGGCTTAAAGGTCATGCCCGGGGGAGAATCGAAACACCCTAATGCTGAACACCTTCGACCAGAATCACCCTGATGACATGCTATCATTTAATTCCAAACTACAGTTTTAACCACTCAGCAATATATCACAGGTCAATGAAAGCGTGGGCAATGCTGGCAGGCTAATGTGTGCTGTAGACCATTTGCATATGCAAACGTCAGCGTAGCTCCTTCTAGGCCTACTATTCCTAACCTCTCCCTTGTTGATGCATTCATTGATCACTCCTTAGGAGAGTAAAAAGACGTTTCCCTTTTAATTCCCGGCCAGAGCAGTACGTGCGCGAACAGTGTTTTGTGAACTTTGTGACACACAATTCCCATCATTGTCCATGTGAGTCAATCACTCACTCCTCGATCTCTGTCTCACCCCATTTCATCACGAAATAGCTTTATTGTCATGAGAAATGGACTGTACACTGCCAATCTTTTTTTTTTAACAAACAAAGGAAGAATAATCAAATATTATGAAAGGTTAATACAGAAGAAAATAAATTACCCTTAAAAAAAAATGCGGTTATGATTGGAAGTGAGTAAATCAAACAATTCCCTGGATCTGTGTGTACATGGGTGGAGGAATTATGTCCTCAAGGGAATGATTTAGAATAATGAGGGTGTGGTCATTGCGAGGGAGGAATGCTATCGTGGTGAGAAAAGTTACATTAGTGTGAAGAATGATGATACTTACACAGATCTGAAAAATGTCCAACAGCAACCAGCATTTCCCTTATTATAGCATGCTATTTGTTTATGAAGTAGGCCACCATTGTGGCTGTCCAAGCTGTTGCAATGAAAAAACAGTTTGTTATACATTTGACCAACATAGGTGTATTGCCTTATTGCGTATTCATGTATAATCATTATTGTCCATTATGGGATTAAATAATTGACAGTTGGGTAAGCTAGCGCTCCACTGGTTTTCAAAAAAGCCCTGGTTAATGATTTAGTGTAAATAATGTGGGCTTTCTATTTACAGTATCAGTGAAACCAGTCATTACTCTATGCATGCGGGTGGTAGAAAGCGAATACACAAGGCTGCAAATAAGGTCAAGAAAGCAATCATGAAGGCAAAGTCAGCGTTATGATAATTATTATTGTGAAGGGGGAAACATGCTGTACCACAGGAACGGGTTGGAGGGGTCGACCCATTAGGCCTTATCTGTGTCCACTTCCCACACAGTTTTGGAGATAGTTAAAGGGGAGTTTCATGTTGTCAATTACAACCAGGCCGTTTCAAGTAAATATTTGAAGAACCAGCGGCGCCGTCTCTCGGCCCCTCCCTGTTGCATGGGTCGGTGTCCAAGCACAATGCCACACAGATCTGTTTTTGTTATTATCTTTCTGTATCTATAGATCGTTGGCGGATAGTTCTGCCAAGTAGTGGATCTCTTAACCCAAACACAGACACACACACACACACATACTATTTCATATGCTTTATGGTCTTATTCCTCAAGAATTTCACATTGTCTGTACAAATTTCACAGATGAGGGAGAGGGAGAGAGAGAGAGAGAGAGGGAGGGAGGGAGGGAGGGAAGGAGGGATAGAGAGAGAGAGAGAGAGAGAGAGAGAAGAGAGAGAGGAGAGAGAGAGAGAGAGAGAGAGAGAGAGAGAGAGAGAGAGAGGGAGGGAGTTGTTGATAGAGAGAGAGAGTTGTTGATAGAGTGAGAGAGTTGTTGATAGAGTGAGAGAGTTGTTGAGAGAGAGAGAGTTGTTGAGAGAGAGAGAGAGAGAGAGAGAGAGAGAGAGAGAGAGAGAGAGAGAGAGAGAGAGAGGGGTCTTTACCAACAAATGTTTTCCACACGTTGTTTTAATCAGAATTGACCTCGTGACGTATCATGACTACGAACTGATCAGTGTAGTGGGTCAAGATCTAGTGGACTCATTCTGGACTATTCTGTGTTTTATTTTGGCCACTTCCCTTTGAGTGTAACCCACCCCCTTTTTCCTCCACAGAGACAATAGGCTACACAGGAGCGTTGCAGCTATGTAGGAGTGGACACAGCCTTTCACGCAACGTCTGTTATCAGCAGCCGAGTGCAGCGAAACCCGAAGAGGCACCGCCTACGTCTGTAACGCGTTAGACATAGTGCTCAGCTTGCCATCCAAGGGCCAAAGTCTAATCAAGACCCAGAAGAGACATAGCAGGCGGATATCAGCCACAAGCGTGGGGGGGAATCTCTGTTACTATTCAAATAAACAATGGTGTCCAAATGCAACTTTGTTGTGTGGCTACCGTTCCTGCTTGCGGTAAGTAAAACCGAAAAAAAAAAACTTAAATCTGTATGGTAGCTTTTTGTGAGAATATAAAAAGTGGAGGGCGATAGCGGAAAGCAGGTGTGGCTTTCCTGTCCCGCCGGGGAGGTGGTGGGAGCGCAGAGCGGTTTTAGTGCGCAACTTTGTGTATTCTAAAATGGAGAGTAGTTTTAATCTACTGTATGTAAAAACAACAACAACAGAAAGCCTAGTAGCCTATCGCGAAGATGATTGTTTTGTTTTCGATTCACTGAGGAAATAAAAGGCAGAATAAATACTTGCGTCCAAACTTGTTGACCTGCGACGTGGTGCTGTGTTGGTGGTCTGCACGGAAAATTGGCTGAACACGAATGGTCAGACAATGTAACAATAATCACACGTTTTACCAAGTAATTGCCAGGTAGCCTATATAGAGTAAGGCCAGAGTAACTAGAGGCTAATCCCTACTAACTTTTACTATAGTTTAGATGCTTGTGTGAAATCAAAAAGGCTCCTTGCCAAAGTTGTTTGTTTATCAAACATGCAAATGAAATGTAGACCATTTGAATATCTCTTGTCTTCTAATTACTATTCTTTGTCTATATATAAACCCATACAACACTAATGATGGCCTAATGTGTTGGCCTCATGTTTGTCCTGAAGCATATTTGGAAACACATTCTGGCATATTTTGACCTAACCCAGTTTTCCCTCACCAGGTAGAGTATGGAATGCCAAATCGTGCCGTCCATGCAGTTTTTTGTTTTAAAAAAGTAAAAAAAAGAAAGAAAAAAAAAGCAGAACTATTGAACCCCTACTTTATATCATTAGTTTTAACTCTCGCGCTCACAGGACTGTCTTACTTATGTTTCAAAACATGTTTTCATATAGTTCATACAGTTAAACTTCTTACAGTTACAGTTGTTATAATTGTGTTATATTTACTCATGTCCATGACCTTAGTGTATGATGGATTGTCTTTGGCTATTGTGTTTTATTGCCATGTAGTCGTGTTCTGAAAGGGCTTTGTAAATGTGAAGAAAGGTTCATATAAATAACGATTATTGCTATATTATATTAATAATATAAAAAATACAAGCATATTGGATGCAAGCAAACGGTTTTTCACGTAAGCTTGGTCATGCCCTAACTATGACCTGCCACTCTATCTATCTCACTCTCTATATATATCTTCTGTATGTCTGCAGTTTGTCCTGGTGGCGGCAGGAGACGGTGAGAAGATGCTCAAGAGGCAAAAACGAGAGTGGATTATCGCCCCGAGGAAACTAAATGAGAATTATGACTACACTCACCAGCCATACATTGCAAAAGTATGTGTTTTAAGTTATTATTATTTTTAATCAAGAGCTTCCACAAATAACAACAATGACAAATAATCAAGCCTTTAAGCCTGGCCGTTTTACAATGTTTTCATCTGTGTGTGCGTGTGTGTATGTATGTATGTATGTATGTATGTGTGTGTGTGTGTGTGTGTGTGTGTGTGTGTGTGTGTGTGTGTGCGTGTGCGTGTGCGTCTGTGTGTGTGTGGTTGTGTGTGTTATAGATTCGTTCCGATAAGGAATATGACTCACGCGTCATCTACACGCTCACGGGCAAGGGAGCCAACCAGAATCCGTTTGGGAGATTCAGCGTAAACCCTGACAGCGGTTTGGTAAAAGTCCACAGCATACTGGACCGCGAGGAGATCTCTAATTACACTGTAAGTCGTCCATGATAAACGAGATGACGATTAGAAAAGAAGCGATCATAAAAAAAATAACAAATCATTGTTATGTTGCTATTCAGTTGCTAGGCGTTGCGAAATTCTCCAATGGGGAGCGTGCGGAGAAGGACATTGAACTGGCCATTGTGGTCTTGGACGAGAACGACTGCTCACCTGTTTTTCAGGTTAATCAGATGGGCTCTGTCAACGAATCGAGCGCTGCAGGTATCCCCCATCTCTCACTATTCCTATGTGTAGCATGTATATACTTCGTGTTGTTATCTATCCTAAAGTCTATTCAGTTAAATGCGTTTGCACAAAGCCCCAACAAACACCACAATGAGTAACAGAAAACACAGCACCATCAGGGGCCTCTCACACACCTTGATGGCTGTTTTGCTTTTGTCAGGGTGAGAATCATCGTCGGCCAACATCCTATAGTTGGGTGCCGGTGTTAGGGGGCGTGTGGAAGCCCCTTCAAAAGGTAGTAACACGGTGTAACTTGAACACTATGCTTCTAGGCACCATTGTCATGAGAGTGACTGCCACGGATGCAGATGAAGGCATCAACAGCGAGATCTCCTATAGCATAGTGGACGCCAGCAGCTCCATGTTCATCATAAACTCCAGAACTGGCGAAGTCATGGTCCGTCAGAACACGCTCGATAGAGAGGTGAGGGTCGCAACACTCAGATGTTGTTCTAATTCTTGTTCTTAGTATTATTATGATTAATACGATGATCATACAATAATTATTATTATTATTATTATTATTAGCAAGGCAAGGATGTAAAGTTTACATGTACATTTTAAAATTCTATTAATGAAAGTTCAAGGGTGAGATATAAAGCTTACAGCAATTCAATGCACTATGTAAGAGCATTAAAGGCCAAATTATGAAATATTCTTGGGAATCAACCAAATTTTTATTATTTTATTGTCCCATTTTCCAGACCAAAGACACATATACGTTGACTGTAAAAGGGACAGACTTGAACGGAATGGCTGGAGGAAGGTCATCAACGGGTGACGTAGTGATTAAACTCCTGGACATTAACGACAACATCCCCACTCTGGAAAAAGAAATGGTACGAGCAATGCAACGACGGGAACGTCAAAAACATCATTTTGGGTCTTCCCTTATTTGCCTCCACAATTTCCATTGCTTACGTATTTTTCCTTCACAGTACGTAGGTCACGTGGAGGAGAACACGGTCAACGTGGAGGTGATGCGGGTCAGAGCCATCGATCTGGATATGATGTACACTGATAACTGGCTGTCAGTGTACAGCTTCGCTTCCGGGAACGAAGCCGGCTATTTCAGCATCACCACGGACTCGAAGACCAACGAGGGCGTGATCATGATTCAGAAGGTACACGGCAGATTCACTGGATGTGGGAATCACTCTGACTCCTTTAAACATGTATAACCAAATCTGTTCTTTGGAATGATGATTCATGATTATTATCATTCTTCTGAGGTGCGGTTTCACAGTGCGTTGGTTGTGGGAGTGCACCTCTCTGTGTTCTCCTTTGACACCATGTGTCAAGATGAAATGTGAATAAACAGCATCTGATAATACATCTCATCAGTTTACCTTCATCACTCTTGTGCAATCGTCTTTGTTTCAATTAAGTGTTATGTAATTTTCCATTTGTATAACCCTTAATCTTAGGTATAGTGTCAAAGGGCTTAAAAGGTCATATATTGATGACACATTATGACCTATTTATGTTTAATCCTAACACTCTAATATCCCTGGGCTTCAGACTGCGACTGTTATCTTTAACCGGTTTGTCGTTCCTGTTGCTTCCCCATGTGAAGCACGTTGGATCTTTTACAAACGAGTTTTCATCCGATTTACTCCACAGTCGTTGGACTACGAGGAACTCAAAGTGGTCAACCTGGCGCTGAGCGTCTCCAACAAAGCTGAGTACAGCTTCAGGCACGAGGTGACTCATAAGACCTACCCCATCAAGATCAACGTGGTGAACCAGAAGGAAGGGCCCCGCTTCCACCCCAACGTCAAGGTGGTGACCCTATCGGAGGACAGCAGCACCATCAGCATCAACAAGGTCATCACCAACTACGCCGCCATCGACAGCGACACATCCAAAATCGCTACCAACGTTTGGTGAGGCCCAGCAGTCCTTTTTCCCCCATGTTTTTGTTGATCATGTTAGTAAAATGCATGGTAAAAAAAAAAAAAATTGTTAACGTCATCAATATATATGTGTGTGTGTATGTTGGATGTGAGTCGACCATCTGAGTCCATAATAAAGATTTATTATATATGTTGTTTCACTCAGGTATGCCAAACTGGAGGATGTCGGTGGCTGGTTGACTATCGACGAACACACAGCAGACATTAAGTTGAATAAATTACCCGATCGAGAGTCGAAATACCTGAAAAACGGAACATACTATGCCAAAATCATATGCATCACAAAAGGTAAGTGCAGAATGGGACGTTTATCACAATCATTCTGATGCCAGTATCGGGAATTTGTAAATGACTATTGAAACAATAGGTCCACTGGAATTGTATTATGCATACTCCAATCTTATTCTTTCCAGATACCCCCATCAAAACAGCCACAGGGACCATCGCCATTCAAGTGGAGGACTACAATGACCACTGTCCAGAACTGACAGTTACCAGCCAGACCATGTGTGTAAATGACAACATGGTCTACGTTACTGCTGTAGACAAAGATGAGTTCCCAAATTCAGCACCGTTTGAATTCAGAGTGATTTCTGAAAGCAAGCAAAAATGGACCATCGAGCCGTTTAACAGTAAGTCCCTGGTGTGAATGGCGTCCTTTTAAAACCTCATTTGAGAATCCTTTATTTTTTCCATTGTTGTTTTGGTTGTTTTTCGAACATTGAGGTAAAAATGCATTCAGCAGAAGCTTTTATCCAAAGCAACTTACAATAAGTATATTTGTCAAAAGAAAGAGAAAAAAACGATGTTCGCACAAACAAGTTCCAACTACTTAAAATGGCTAGGCTAACCCTCTGGACGCTTTGCACAGAGACCACAGTCATTCTTCGCGACCAGGCCCACCTGTGGCCAGGCGACTACAAGGTTACCCTTGAGGTCACGGACCAGCAGGGTAAATCGTGTGCGGCCGCCCAGGTGCTGGATGTGCTAGTCTGTACCTGCCGGGAAGGCGCCGAGAGCTGCGTGGCCCGCGAGACAAGCACCGCCAAATTCGGTGCCTCAGGCGTCCTCCTCTTACTCCTGGGACTGCTGCTCCTGCTCCGTGAGTTCATTGGCTGTTAGGCCAAAACCCCCTCTTAGAATGGACTCTGATCCGTCGTGATATGCATGCAAATACCCAGTGCCCATACCAATGCCGCGCAGCAAACGAGAAACAGATTATTGCAGTCGTGATGGATGTTTTTTGAGACCTTGGATACAAGGTATGGAGAATCATTTTAAAGGATGTCCACGCTTCATGGAGGGGAACTGGAACAGCATGTTGAATGAGGTCCACTTTTAACGTGTGGATACTGTGTATGTACAGTGGACACCTATGCTGTACCTATTTGTTCGATTTTTTTACTGATAGATTCCGTAATGTGACCCATCCTTTTGTAGCCTAATTGGACAATTAACAGGCATGATTTCCTGTTCATAGCAAAGTAATGAAAGGGACTTTTACAGAAACAGTTTAGACTCAAATTTCTTTCTGTACATCTCTTTCAGTGTTGCCCTTGCTGCTGCTGTTCTGTCTGTGTGGAGGTGCAGGAGCTATTGGGAGCTTCAAGGCTATTCCCTTTGATGCAAAAGAACAGTTGATTGCATACCATACTGAAGGACTGGGGGAAGCCAAGGTACCAGACATCAATCCAAATAAGATTCCCCAAGTTAATATGTTCAGCCATGTCAAGTATTGATAATGTTTAACTTCATTTTATGTTCCAAATAGACCCTTTTTAACTAAAGGGTCATCGTATGACAGACAAAGGGGGTCACTCATACCATTGATTATTTGCTCCTTTTATGTAACCACTGCGATAAATCGACTACCTGTGCCCTGTTACATGAAAGGAACAGACCCATATTTAGTGCCATGATTAACATCTGTGTTTGTCGCCTCTTTAAAATAAGTCCAGTGTATCTGACTAGCAATGTCTTATTTCCATTACAGGCGGTTCCTCTCGTCAGCGTATCAGAGGTTGACCATGGGCAAACAGGCTGCGTGTCAGTGGGACACGTAAAGAGCGGTTGGGGCAATGAAGGAGGAGCCGGAGGGACCGGATGGACCGGCTGGACAGGAGGGGCCGGAGGTGGCTTCACCAGCGAAAGCATGCATCACTACAACGGGTACCACCAGCACGGCCTGGGGGCCATGCAGACAGACTATGAAGCAGGAGGAGGAGGAGGAGGCATGACTGGGCAACACGGCCATTACACCTCACATCGGGGCTCCGAATACAGAGGCGGGACGTACGACGGCATGGCTGTGTCCGAGGGGTTCCTGCGCGAGTACTACTCCAACGTGAGTCACACACACCTACATATGCTTTTCGGTTGGCTTTCTCGCCTTGCCTCGTCTTTCAGCAGTGTTTGAGGACGTGGGAAGCATTTTTTCAGTTCGCAAAAGGTTTCCTTATAAAGCCTCACATTTCAACTGGTTTTAGGAGCCATGACAAAATACACTTTAGTTTATTTAAAAAAAATTGGTTTGTGTCATCATGGAAGACATCTTGCCATTGGTCATTTTGTGGCCAAAGCTATTTCTTTGCTGTGGTCAAACAAATCATACTTTAAATTAATGATTTAAAATCTGGTAGCAGATGATCTGAAACCTGGATTATTTAGTTTCTTTCACTTTGTTTGGGTCAAATCCTACTTAATCTTTGATGTATTGGCCTCAGGGTTTGGCCTAGAACCTTAATATTTCTGCACGTTTCTCTCTCTTCTAAGCCCTCATGTAGTAATTGGCTTTTAACAGCAACCACAACTTTGTCAGAGCAAGCAAATTCAAAAGAGTGCTGTCAAGGTTTTAAATCAATACCTTTTTTAAGAGGTTTTAAAAGACAATACCAAAAAGTCTTTAGAACTGACACTCTCCCAATTGTACTTTCCACTATTTACAGAAAGCCAGCCATGGTGCGCAACAGTCCATGGAGGCGGATGCTCTGCAGGCGTTTGCCTACGAGGGCCAGGGCTCTCCGGCCGGCTCCGTGGGAAGCTTCAGCATGCTGGACAACGACGACAACCTCGAGTTCCTAAATGACCTCGGACCCAAGTTCAAAACCTTGGCCGAGATCTGCCGGGGCTCATCTTTGACCTCTGTGGACGTGAGGCTGTCGGCCCGTCCACCGCAGCCCAGGCCGGTGTCCCCCGCCAGGCCGTCCACCTCCAGGCCGTCCACCTCCAGCCACACCCACACCCACACAGAAAGCGTGAGAGAAAAGGACCACGTCGGCGTCAACACCCACAACGTCCAAAACACCCTCAACGCGCAAAACACCCTAAACACCCACAACACCTCCAGTGTCGTTTCCGGATCCTCCACCATGGTTCAGGGGAACCTGGTGCAGGGGGGAACCCAGGGAATAGCCACCCTCCCAAGGATGCAGTACCAGGACAACATGGTGATGGCCGGTCAGACGATGCTCGTCCAGCAGCCCACCATGTACTACACGGCCGCCCCCATGTACGTGGTCGATCAGAGGCCTCAAATGGTCCTGGTGACGGGGGGCGCCCAGCCGGCGGTGGGTCCGATGGGGCTGGGTCAGGGGCTGATGCAGGTGGGAGGTTCCCAGCAGGGCGTGGTTCTCGTGGAGACGCAGATGGCAGCGGGAACCCAGCCGCACTACGTCGCCAACGGGACGGGCCTGGCCGTCTCGCAGGGGGCGCAGCAGACGGTCATCACCACGACGACAGAGCACATCACCAAGGCCCAAGGGGTCTCTCACGGCGGATCTGCCGGTGGATCCATGTCCAGGCAGCAGGTGGTGATGTCGGATAACGGCTCTGTGTATGCAGGGGCCGGTGGCAGCAGGGGTTCAGTGCAGACGGTTCTGCTGGAGGGTCAGGGCCTGGCGGGGCCTGGGCTGGAGGTCAGAGATCAAGGATTAGCGAGTTTCTCGGTGAGCGCCCAGAAGGGTTCATCAGCGGGGTCATACAAGAGTTCTGCTGTCAAGACCACGCCCATAGCTGTAGGGAGCCAAAACGTTGTTACGCAGCATAAAAAGATCGTTGTCACTGAGAGAAATGTCGAAACCAGTTCTCGAGCGTAGCGCCAGTTTGGAATGTTTATCCCTTTGTATTTGCTTTGTCTTGTCTTTGTCTTTGTCTTTGTCAAGACTTTGTAGGAGCATCTGTCATTATCAATCATCCAAGTATGTTCGATTGACTTTTGCATCTGTTACCGCAACAAAGAATTGATTTGATAAAACCTGGATCTAGACCTGAAACATTAAGTACTAGGTGATAACACACCTAAATGTCTTTTTTAAATCTTCAAATATACATACAGTGTTTCTAGTAATTTGCCGTACTTTGGGAACAAATATTGCTCATGGTAAATTACACCAAATGTAATGGAAGGCATATTTCAAGAACATTCTGATACGATTAGGAAACAGATAGTAGTAATTTTGTCAAAACTGCATGTTCCGAGTTTTATTTGGATATACTGTATACATTAGGCTCAGAAGAAAGAGAAATACTCGTAGAAAAATAAAACTCTGTATTCTTTGATCTATCCAACCTGGAGATGCCAGCATTCTGAGAATCACATTGTATTTTGACAGTATGACTTCATTAATAGGGTTTTAAAACAATTTTAAGATTACTGCTGGTGTAATAATAATAATACTACATAATTTGTTTTAAGGTGTTTAAATGTGTTTGTTTATGTTGGGCTCAAACTGGTTGCTGGTTGTTAATTCTACTGTTGATCAGAGCAAAGGTTTATAGCAAAATGCTTGTAGTACTAACAGTTTTTATCTAAAAGAAAAAGCTTGTGTGTACCGAATTTGCACAATGGTTATGCTGAATAATATATATATATTTTTTAATCGATGTGTGTCTGTGGTTTTGTAATTGACTGGCATTTAAAAAAGTTATGAAATAGTTTTGATATGCTTTGGTTTTTAATAATGCTAAAGATATTATGTTGTGACTCCCTCGGAAAGCACTGTTGATTTTAGTTCAGGGACGATGACTGCTGTTTTGGTTTGGGTACTGGTAATTATGTTGATAGTTTCATCCCACTCCATGGCATTTGTACGCCAGACATGTTTGTTTAACTTGTTTTTCGCCTCTTGTTATAATAAAATGCCATAGTTGCATAATCGGTGGTCGTTTGTAACTTAATCTACAGCCTATGTATTTCACTAGAATTGAATAACAAGAGAATCGTGTTCTTTTGTTACAAAGAAGTATAGTTGTTTGAATAGTTGTTTTGTTTGTTCATGTTAAACGGTGGATTAGCTTGTTTTACAAGTTCACCGAATTCTACTGCTTTCACAAAGCAAATTATAAAACAAAGCTAGTTTAGTTAGATAGCGGGCCACTTATTGTCCACCGCAGTTTGGGAGCACTCCTATCTTGCTCATGCAAAATAGCTGTGAGCGATATAATTAGAAGTAATTGCCAGAGCGATGATAGCACTGTTACGCAGGAGTGGGTCAGAAAACCCACTGAACTGCTGATCTCAGAGGTCAGGGAGGATCTTTGAGAGAGTACCATGACCAAGGGCCAGATGTCAGAAGGCAGTTGAGGTCAAATACAACTTGCCCTCAAGCTGTACTCAAATTCTTCTCTGTATAAAGTGTGTTGAATTGTCCACAATTTCCATATTTAAGCTGTTTTGGTGTCGAATGTTTTGTCAATGACAGTTTTACGCATGTTTAGGTGAGCTTAACACGCAGTGTTAAGTCTGACAAACACCGGTGTTAAAGCAGTATTAAAATTCCATGAGTGATAAAGCAGTTGGTCTATTTTTATCCTGACAGAGTTTGAGAGCCTGTAGATGGTTTATGTTGCTGCATCTGGTAGTCAATAAACTGGTCTGCAGCCCAACAATCAGTATTTTTCCTTTGGGAGTTGGCTTGCCAGTTTGCATGTCGGGAAATATTAAAACATTAGAGTTAAAGCTACAATTCGCAAGATTTGTTATTTCAAGAGTTAGCTGTAGTCTAATGGTAGTCTAGTTGTTTTATAAACAACCATATCCAAATGTAAGTTCGTTTTTAATACCATTATTTGTTTGTATATATGAGTGAATATAAGTAGTATCAATAAACCCTAAGTTAATGGTTAAAAGGAAACACAACACATTGATAGGACAGAATATTTTATTTTTGCTATGGTTTTTACTTGTATCACTGAATGCATTCTGAGGTAAATGTTACAAAACTGTATTTAGGGCAAGTTTCTCTTAATTGGCACTGGATAAGCATGACTTGGAAAACCAATGACTATAATGCTCACATAATTGTTATGCTCCAACAGCACCAAATGGTTGACCACGGACCAGGTTGACAGACAGCATTGAAAAGTCTACACAAGCAATCTGAACCTGCGACGTTCAGAACCCAGCATAACACGGCTCTCCCTCTGTCTCTCACCCCCCGTCCATCACCATCTCCTCTGCAACTTCCGACAACAATGATGATCTTTTTTTAAAGTGACTGGTTCACAGAGCTAGCACAAGGATTGTTAAGGGGAGTGTGGTTGGGAATGGTGGTTGGTTTGGGGTTAGGTTTGGGGGGGGGGGTCTTCTTCAGAAGGTCTCCCTCGATCAGTGGCGAACGTCCTGCTGCTCTTCCTCCTCATCCTCCAGCTCGTCCTCTTCGTACTCGCCCATCTCGTCGGCCGTGGCGTCCTGGTACTGCTGGTACTCGGACACCAGGTCGTTCATGTTGCTCTCCGCCTCGGTGAACTCCATCTCGTCCATGCCCTCGCCCGTGTACCAGTGGAGGAAGGCCTTGCGGCGGAACATGGCGGTGAACTGCTCGGAGATCCTGCGGAACAGCTCCTGGATGGCCGTGCTGTTTCCGATGAAGGTGGCCGACATCTTGAGTCCCCGGGGCGGGATGTCGCACACGGCCGTCTTCACGTTGTTGGGGATCCACTCCACGAAGTAGCTGCTGTTCTTGTTCTGCACGCTCAGCATCTGCTCGTCCACCTCCTTCATGGACATGCGACCGCGGAAGATGGCCGCCACCGTCAGGTATCGCCCGTGGCGGGGGTCGCACGCCGCCATCATGTTCTTGGCGTCGAACATCTGCTGCGTGAGCTCGGGCACGGAGAGGGCGCGGTACTGCTGGCTGCCTCGGCTGGTGAGGGGGGCGAAGCCAGGCATGAAGAAGTGCAGGCGGGGGAAAGGCACCATGTTGACGGCCAGCTTGCGGAGGTCGGCGTTGAGCTGCCCGGGGAAGCGCAGGCAGGTGGTGACGCCGCTCATGGTGGCCGACACCAGGTGGTTGAGGTCGCCGTAGGTGGGCGTGGTCAGCTTGAGCGTGCGGAAGCAGATGTCGTAGAGGGCCTCGTTGTCGATGCTGAAGGTCTCGTCGGTGTTCTCCACCAGCTGGTGCACGGAGAGCGTGGCGTTGTAGGGCTCCACCACCGTGTCGGACACCTTGGGCGAGGGCATGACGCTGAAGGTCACCATGATGCGGTCGGGGTACTCCTCGCGGATCTTGCTGATGAGTAGGGTGCCCAGGCCGGAGCCCGTTCCCCCGCCCAGGGAGTGTGTGAGCTGGAAGCCCTGCAGGCAGTCGCAGTTCTCAGACTCCTTCCTCACCACGTCCAGGACGGAGTCCACCAGTTCAGCACCCTCCGTGTAGTGGCCCTTGGCCCAGTTGTTTCCCGCTCCACTCTGACCTGTGATACAGGAAATGGGGAGTCAGGAGTTGGATCATTTTTTGGCAAACCACAGGAATGTTTAAAGTTCTTTCATTTGTTGATTAATGCTGGTAACGTTCAGTGTCATAATAAAGTGCTTGTGTCGAAAGCCCCTATTATACGGTAAGACCACTAAATATCCTTGTTTGTTGAAGAGCTGTGTGCACCCACTAACCATATATCCAAAGGGAAGATACATTCTTGCTGTGAAAAAACTAAGTGGGAGTGTGTACATTTGGGGAGTTACTGTGTTGCATACTTGGGAGAGTATATCATTAGCACTAAGCAGCACTGCAGCATTCTATCTTTTTTGGCTGAGTCACCGCAAGAGCTTCCCGAGCCTAACACAGTTCAGCCCCTGCATCCACACACTGGCATATTCGCTGAGAACGCACGCAAGGGGAATCTTCATCACTGTCGAGTAAAAATAGGCTCAGATTTAGAGCCTAGCCTCTTATGTGACAGCCTCCTACACAGACACACAAGGACAAATGCAAAGTGAAGGAATAACTCACCAAAGACAAAGTTGTCGGGTCGAAAGAGCTGTCCAAAGGGACCGGATCGCACTGAGTCCATGGTGCCTGGTTCCAAATCCACCAGGATCGCACGGGGGACAAATTTGCTGCCTTGAGAGTAAAACAGGAGAGAGGTTTAGACGGGGTGGGAAGTGATTGAACGATGGACTGATCGATGATTACGAAATGGTTCTAAGGATGAGCACAATATCAAGTAATAACAGTATATATGTACGTAATAGTTAACCAAAACGAAGAAATCTATTTTCATCATTTGTTTAAGGGTTATATAATGTTTCATATAATGCTAACTGTTCAAGCAAACATGATAACAGAAACGAAGATAGAAATCCTGTGTTTCATGCTTGAATGTCCCAAACATCTATCTGCCTTTAAATCTTCCTGACCGAACTGCGACACACCCAATATTTTGGAAGGATCGCTTGAATGCTTTTTATAGAACCACCACTGCCACATCGTTTGCCACACCCTTTCTCAAGCCCCCGTCCATCCCCCAAACCACTCCCTCTCCCTCTATCTCGCTGTCTCTGTTGCTCTGTCCCTTTCTCTCTGTCTGGCTCGCTCTCTCTGAGCTGTCTCTATCTATCTGTCTGGCTCTCTCTGAGCTGTCTCTATCTCTCTGTCTGTCTGTCTCCCTCTCTGATCTGTCTCGCATGCCCATTGCTGCACTTTCCGTTCTTTGTAAAGGTGGTACTGCTGCTAAAATGCTCACTTTGCAAAAGAGGCATTTAAGCAATGCAACAAGGCAACCTCTTCACAGACGGGGCCCATATTTCTCCTCATCTGTTGGCGCTTTGGTATCATTTGGATATTGGCAAGCTGTCAAGCATCCTACTAAGGGTTTACAGAGGTTACTGTTTGGTTTCTATGCTTGGTTCTGCATACTGATTTAGGCACTGTAACCTATACTGCTGAAAAGGCCACTGAACAAGCTACCAATGACAACACTGGGATTATGGCCATAAACCATCATTGACGTTTCCAAATACGTAATCAGAGTGATATGAACTCTGAGATACTGTGGCGCAGCTTTGCAGAAATAGACTGCTGATTCATGGATACCTAGTAGCTAGTAGCATTATCCACCCGCTGAGAGCAGTAGAAAAGACAGACAGACAGACAGACAGACAGACAGACAGACAGACAGACAGACAGACAGACAGACAGACAGACAGACAGACAGACAGACAGACAGACAGACAGACAGACAGACAGACAGACAGACAGACAGACAGACAGACAGACAGACAGAGAGACAAGCGCATGCTAGGGGAGGCGGGGGGAGGAGGAGGAGGGAATGGCCTCTAGAAGGAAAGAGTGAGAAGCAGAGAACAGTGAGATCCCAGGTGGTGCTGGTGCTGTCCTCATTTCCCCCTGTCCAACCGTGACCTACTTCCCTCACGCAGCTCCACTAGAGAAGGGCATACAGTGTGCCATTTAAATGAGCTCTGCAGTTTTGCCTGCTGCAGGATCATGAGGCAATAAACAACAACGGCCGAGGGGGGGGGGGGGGTTCTGCATGGGAACACGATTATTTGCAACCAGATCTGTTTGAAAAAAGTTGAGAAGGTTTACCTGACGCCTCATTATAGTAGACGTTTATTCGCTCGAGCTGCAGGTCGCTGTCACCTTGGTAGCTACCAGTAGGGTCGATGCCGTGTTCGTCACTTATAACTTCCCAGAACTAAATGTGATATAAAAATATAGCCAAACTTAGAAGCCACAATATCTTATTTATTAACACCTGACGTTAATAGCAGACACGGGATTGCAATGCGCATGTTGCATAGCGATGATGCGTCGGATTAGGTCTAAAGGTACTGGACAAGGCCTGAGAGACGTTGCGCAGTTAGGGGACAAATGCGGTACAGTGGGGGGCACCGCCGCCTTGCAGCAAAACCCTAACCCAATGCACCGCACCCACCAATGTGGATGTTCAAAAACACTTAAGGCAAACTATAATTGTGTTTCTCCAAAAATACAAGCAAATAAATTCACCAGGAACTGTTTTCCGATATCACATATCAGATCGGGTTGTAGCATCATTATCGTACAAATAACGAATAGCAGGTGTTTAATTTTAAACATGCAGAGAGGCTTCTTTTTCCTTGACCAAAGAAAATAACTCTACAAAGTGCGTGCTGCCCTTACCTTCGCCCCGATCTGATTTCCGCACTGGCCTGCCTGGATGTGGACGATTTCCCTCATGGTTGCGTTTTGGTGGTGGTTGTCTTTGCTCGTCTCAGCTTCCTCGATGTCCAGTCTTCGGCGAGGCACTGTGTTTGAACACTCTCCTGCACTTGCTACATCCGATGATGAAGCGATGGAGCCGGCGAGGTGATAAGCGTGCTGCCGGTGACATCACGCCGGCGCAGCATCACAACATCCATTTTCAGCCAATGGGAGGGCAGCGGTTTGATGCAGTGGACCAGAGGATGCTGCATCATCCACGAGTGTGGCCTGACATTACTCTGTTCCAGATTAAGAGAGCTGACTGCTTCTACAATCAGTGAGGTAATATATTTGTATTGGCATAAATAATCGAGCATATTATCGAATGGAATTATATTCAACATATTTGTTTTAGGAGAACAGTGTTGCAGGCAAAACAGTCGTAAGCAGGGAACCATCTTTGCGATTTCATGAACAAAAACTGTTGATTCATAGTGATTCTGATGGGAGGGCCAGGGAAACTAAATACTGAGAGGCTTGATCACTTTGTTTGTGCTGTTTTGTCTGACTTTAACATTATTATACAAGAGAGTACGTTGTCTGTAGATGACTCCCTGTTAATCATTTACATTACTGTCTAACTTTCAAAATTAAAGAGAGTGTTAAAGTCCTAGAGAAATCAAAGCTATGATCTTATGTTAAGCAGTTACATTTCATCTAACAATTTTTATACTCCAACCTAGATTATAAAAAATGACGGCTTCATTTTCTAAATACCGTCTGTTCTAGCCCCATGAGATTTGTCATTTAAGAGGAACTGACACAGAGCTGAGTCAATGGGGGTAGGGTGGGGCTATAATAAACCGCAAAACACGCACCTTGTTAGATTCCTTATCTAGTAACTAGGCAATCATACACTGATTAACCTCTGTACCGTTTTCGGTGGATCTTCACTATCACACAACATTTGATGGGGCATTTCTTTCAATCTTTGAGACAGGGGCATGCAGCTCAAAGTCTTTCATTTTATGCTGACTCATTTTTGGAATCCCATCCAAAACAATAATAATAATAAAAATGTTTTTTACGGTGCTTACTGTGGAATATTTGTGGTAGTATTCTGCATTACTACATTGTGTTGCGTTGCATTTTAATAAATGTAAATCTGTGTGGAGTGCGTGTGCACAGCTGAAAGCTGGTTCAAGCAGCCCCACCCAATCCAACCTGCAGATTTGATCTCTGGCACTGGGTGAGGCCTCACACCTGTGTACAAAGGGGAATCACCGCACGACTAAACATGCATCAACCCACAAACTTGGGAAGCAAGCACTGACATGGCAGCACTTGAACCCCCTGCTCAACCTGTAACAATAACATGTTGCCAACCTGCTGACAATCCGGTGGTGTGTAGAGACTACCTGTGTCTTCTAGGAGAGTCCATCAAAGCCATTTAGGACCTGTGGACGGTTGTGTTGCAGGGTCAACTGCAGCACCGATGCCCACCCACCGTGGGTGGGACACTGCCATGGTGATAGACAGCTGCCTCCCAGCACCACCCCTCTCCCCCTCTCTCTCCCCCAGCAGCAGCCATCACCAGGAGCAGCTATCAGCAGCGATAGCATTCATCAGCAGCTATAGCGGGCCAGGGCCTACCGCACTTCAGCTGTCAGCCAGCACTGCAGCCTAAGGCCCCATGCTCCAGGAGAGAGACAGGAAGAACCTCTTCGGAAAGAGAGCTCCCACATGCCAGCCTTGACAACTCGACAGCTTATTATTAACGTATTACAGCTAACCGTAATCATGGCATTTCATAATGCTGCTCTACCTTATTAAATAGAGGATTTGATTGGTTTCAACTGATGGTATACTCTATAACCCGATGCCCCTCTTCATTTAAATGTGATAAAACCATTAAAACACATACTTTGTAAATAGCTGTATACATTGCTATGTTACTTTATTTGTATACTTTCGTTGTTAGCTTTGTACTTTTCCATCTACTCTAACAAGTGTAAGTGTAGTCTGATTCTGAAGACGAAGGGTCTTGACACACGGAAATCCATGGTTGATCAATAAATAGTGGTTTATTTGAACAACATATGGCTTATTTACAAGTGCATTATTAATGTTAAAACAAATAAAACATTCAAATTAAATAAATCAGAAAGTGTATTGGTACAATCCATGTATTTTTTTTAGTTTTTTCTACATTCATTATAATCTCCATACAATAGAGATTTTGAGCCAGAAGCAAGATCTTAGAAGCAAAAAGAATGTCTTCATTGGGGGTTTATGCAGTTGAGATTCTTGCTTTCCATGTTGAAGACATTTACGATCAATCTTTTCTTGTTAACAGTCAAAAAAGGTAATTTGTACTTAAACATACAGTAGAGTGACACGTCGTTTAGTGGGTTTAGCAACGTTTCCATCGTCTTTTCTTACGTTCTTGTTGGGTTCTTACAAAATAAGTACACAAGTTGGCAACCCTAATCCATCAATGGATTATCAGGTTTCAATGATTGTATTATTGGCTGGGCTTCTGCATTGCAAAGATGACTTCTAAAACGTGCCTTTTGTTCCTTCAGTGGTTTATTTTTCATTGTGGCTGTGAAAAAAAACTATTTTCTAATTAAAAAGGAAATCCAGTGCTAAGGTTTCAATGGACGTAAAGAAAAATATCTACGCAGAATGTGATTCTTCCAAACCCCCCCCCCCCCCCCCCCCCCCCCCCATTTCTTCAACAGCTTTTAAGGCAAGCCAAAGTATAGATAACATTTTTGTGCTTTAATGCATGGCAATGGCATTCAATTCTACATGGATCTCTCAAAAGTGTTATGATCGTATTTTCCAATCTAAATCAGGGTGACAAACACCATATAGTCCAGCTGTATGTGTGGATGTCTATCATAGGACAAAACAACGACAATAGGTACCAGGTAGGCTGAGTCAGTTCATATCATAGTAAGGTATATATACGAGCACCCCCCCCCCCCCTCCCCCCCGACACACACATACTACACACACACACACACACACCACCTGACACATCAGTGTGAAGAGTTTCTCCTTGGTTACTTACAGACACACGTCAGCCAAGAAGTTAGAAGCAGGAACGTAAACTGAGCAGTTTTCTCTTCCAACGTGGGACATAGATGCTCAGAGATTACTTGTTCCCCCCTCATCCCTCCACCCCCAAAAAGATAAATGACTTGCAATACAATGTTACTGTAAAAGACTGGGTTTATCACATTGGAAATGACAAGACATCGTTCATTTGGCTCTAGAATCGTACAGTACAAATAGTGTTTACTATGATGAGGAACGCTGTAAACGGTGGTCTATCTACAATCATATCTAGTTGGCTAGGTGAGAGTTACAATCGCCTCAATGCATCCGACGTGGATAAGAATCAAGTGTAATGCTGTCCACATGTTGTGTTCTGAAATGAACGCGGCAATATACATGGCGGAACTATCCAATCAATTCAGTGTACTTGAGTCTTTTGATGCAAAAATGTTAATAGTATTATGTTTTCATGGCGAAATGAACCAATGGACTAGGCTTTTGTTCCAAACTGTGAGGATCACAAACAGACCAATGGTGTTGCAGTTTACGGAAGTGAAAAAACTAAAATGAAATTGTGACTGGGGGGGGGGGGGGGGACGATGACTTTTAATGAAGCAATTTGTTGCAATGGCATTAACTGTATTTTCACTAATGGTCCATTGAACATTGTTTGGTTATTTTCATCATATTTAAGGTTCTTGTTTTTACGTTGATTTTGTTGACTTTTACTTTTTTCAATCATGCTTTGTCCCCATGTGCAAAGCATAAGGTGCCACTAAACATCCACACAAACATAGTCTGAATGCCTCATAGCTTTGTACAATAATGGCACACACCACGGGAGATTATGCTCCAAAGAATTGAATCAAGCACAACACCTAAGTATGCATTTGCTCACAACAATATATTTTTTTGAATAAAAAAAAATAAAAAGTAAGATTTGCCTTCCAGAGGATTTATTGACTGGGAGCGATTGCAAAAAAAAACAAACTAAAAGCCCTCCAAGCTCATCCTTTCAAACCGTTATTCTCATTTTACGTTACCTAGGAAGTCTTCATTGTGTCAAAATACAAAGTTCTGTCTGTTGTGGGCCTTTTTTGGCCTTTCTCGTTGCCCAACAGTGTCCTCCACAACAACAGAGTACAATTACATTCAGGATTTTGTAATTCATAATAACATCTTCTTATACTTATTGATTGGCACAGTCCATTTTTTATATTTTTTTGGTCAGATTAGCGTTTGGTGTTTTGTTTTTTTGTTGTCAAATGTCCAATTCGGAGCATTTGTTTAGTTTTATCAGGACAAAAATATCGTAACATTTACATTAACATTTCATTTTTTTTCCTTTTATCCCTCAATGTAGCCCCGACAATTTTACACAAATATGCTGAGTGGACACGTCATTAGAACAAAAGTACCAGTGATTTTCTTCATATTTTTTTGTGTTGTGGTGGGGGAGAAGTGGTTAATCGCAATCCCACCAGATACCCCTACTCAGCAGTATCCAGTTATTCTCTCCTCCAAGTCTTTAAAACGACAGACAGTGATTCTCATTGATTTTCATGTAGTTCATGGGCTGGTGATATCAGCATTGCAAAACGTTTACCGTCACGATCACTGCACAGCCTCTCAGCAACTGCAACCCCACTTGCATCGTCTCCGTTCACTGGCTGAATGCCGTGAGGGTGAAGAGTAACAAAAGTGCACCACCTGTTTCCCGACTCCGTCACTGGGCTTCTCCAGAAGTCTTCGTTGGGCGGCCTGTAGCCCGCAGCAGTGCGGTGAACTCCCTACCTCGCCTCGCGCCCCCACTGAGTCGCCCTCTGACTGTTTCCACCCAACCCCCCCTTCTTCCTGTCCAGACATTCTCTTCCAACCGAAAACAGGAAGTGAACATTCTTCCTGTTTTGGAACACTGCCTCATGGGAAACCTCACGACGACAGTTCCCCGTTCAAGGTGTTGTTCTCTGTGCTGCCAGAGTCCCTAAGGGGGAGGGCCCCCAAGTCAATAGGGGAGGAGACAGTGCATTCAATTTGAGAGACAGGCTCCTCCTCCTTCTCCTCCTCCTCCTCCACCTCCTTCTCCTTCTTCATCTCCTCCGCTGTGGAAGGCTGTTCTGCCGTCTCAGCTACAGCCGGGTCCACGCTGTGAGGGTCTGGCAGGAGGCCCGGCGAGGGCCCCGCGGGCCCCTGGCACGTGACAGTCGCGACATCGGCCGGCGCCGGAGGCGACGCGTGGACGATGTCCGTGATGGGGAGGACCACCGATGGCGACGGAACGGGGGCGAAGGGGTCGGAGGGAGGGGGGGCGGGGGCGTCCGCTGGCGGGGCGGGGTGGGCCTCGATGGGTGGAGAGGGAGGTGGGGAGGGGGGAGGAGGGGAGGGAGGAGGGGAGAGGGGAGGAGCTCCGTCATGAATGGCCTCCATGTAAGAAGGAGGAGGAGAAGGAGGAGGAGGAGGAGAAGGAGGAGTGGAGTCCAACGGCGGGGGTTGGACAGAGTCTATTGGAGGCGGCGGTGTGGGGGAGTCTCTCGTTGGGAGGGGGGAGGAGGAGGTGGGAGGAGGAGGGAGGGAGATTGGTGCGGGTGGGAGTTCGGGCTCCTCCGCCGGTAGGCAATCTACCTCGACGAGGGGGTCGGTGGGGCCCTCCGCGGGTTGTGGATCCGCGGCACCGGGCACCAGGGCCTCACGGTGGGGGGGCGGGGAGGGAGTAGGAGTAGGGGAAGGGGCAGGAGGAGGAGAGGCAGCAGGAGCTGGGGGAGAGGCAGAGCGAGGAGAACGGCGGTCGTGCATCGGCGGAGCGGGGCCGGCGGCAGCGGCTTCGGGGCCAGCCTCTGGTAGCAGCGGGGGCCTGGGGTGTAGGGGGGCTTGGGGCCCTCTGACCAGAGTGACAGGGGGCCCCAACGGGGAGCCGAGCCGGGGCTGGGCAGCAGCAGGGGGGGGGGGGGGGGGCTGCAGTCCCCCGGGAGGGGCGACGGGGGGCCGCGGGCGTCCACCGGCGACGGGGGGCCGGGCTTCAGGACGGGGACGGGGGGCGACCCGGCCCGGGGGGGGCCGTGCGAGGGGTCCACCTTGCCGTTCAGCTGGGTGATGACCGTGATGTCCGACGGCTTGACGGCGTCCCCGGGGTCTCCGGCGCCGGACAGCAGGGGGTCGGTGACGCAGGGCTTCTTTCGCAGCGGCGTGGAGGACAGCCGCTGCTCCTGGCCGGCGCGCGCGACGCTCCCTTTGTCCAGCGAGGAGGAGGCCAGCGGCGTCATGGGCAGGGAGCAGTAGGAGTGGCCGTTGGGGTCCCTGCCGTCCGCCTTGCCGGGGTGCACCTCCATGGCGACCAGGTTGCTGACGGACGGCGCCGCCGCCAGGTCCACGGCCGACGAGGCGGTGGAGTCCAGGGTGGAGACCACGGTGGCGGGCGCCTTGTGCGGCGGGGGCGTGTCGTGCACCCGGATGTAGTCCCTGCTGCCCTGGGACGCGCCCAGCAGGTGGTGCTGTTCCCCGGGCTTCCTGGGCGGCGGCAGCAGGGGCTGGCGCGTGTAGCAGTCGCCGTCGGCCAGCGTCTCGGGGAGGGGCTGGAAGCGCGTCTCGGGCAGCAGCAGGATGCAGATGATGCAGATGAGGGTGCAGCAGGCGAAGATAATGTGGTGGAGGAAGTAGCCCTTCTGGTTGTGGAGCTCCATGATCGGCGCGGTGAGCATGCCGAAGCCTGCGCTGGCCAGGACCAGGCCCACACCTCCGCCCCTAGGAGTAGGGAAATACAAGGTGGTTACAAGGGCCTGACATGCGGGTGGAAGGTTATGCTCTCATGTTTGACATGAAGGGGTTGCTAGGACACGCTGACTATGAAAAGAAGTGGAAGCGATTGAACAAAGGCAGAAACCGGCTCATTGCTCATGGGGAATGCTCTCGATTTGTTTGAACGCTGAAACAAATCACTGCCATTTTGTCCTGCAGCAGTAGAGAGTGCTGCAGCACTATATAATCCTCCTCCTTCCTTTGCAGTGGGAATTAATCCCAACCGCAGTGGCTACTTCTAACCAGCAGGGGGCTTCCAAACTTACATAACATGCTGGGTCATAGATCCTCAAGAAGGAGAGGGGGAATTTGTGGAAGACATGCTGATAGAATTACATCAGCCCGTTCGACTTGTCTGAGGCGGTTCGCGTTTAAAAAGTTGTCAGCTTTCCAACAAGCATAACTTTTATCGGTTGCGTAGCAATAGGGGAAAGCAGGGGTGCGTCACGCATACGCAATAATGAAGGAGTCAGTGCACCCATGCATTATGAGCATGCCCGTAACATGAGACAATGAATATACAGTGTATGTACCGTGTATAGCTGTTCATTGCATTATCAGCGAAGAAAGCCAAAAAACAGAAACATCTCAAACAAGATAATAGTCACAAAAAAATTGAACAATCTAGTTACCATATAATCTCTAGAAGGTCAGTGCAACCTTGTATTTAAAAGCACACTGTGTATATTTCCCCATGCATTATCAGTGGACACCATGACGAAACCAAAACGTCTGAACCAAGATTATATTGAACAAAGACACAATTCTGTAAAACAATCCAGCCATTGTTCCCCCCCCAGCCCCCTGCCACTCTCCCCCCCCCCCCAGGATGGTACGTTCCGAGTGTGTGCTGGGATTACCTGATGACGGTGGGGGTGATCTCAGCACAAAAAAAGATGCTCAGGTTGCTGACAGCGTGGGACGAGAACATGCCGATGATGGAAAAGGCAATGGAGAAGTTCCTATTCAGCGATTCGGAGCGCACTGCAAACCAAGCAGGAACCACACACACACACACACACACAGGAATACAAATTGTTTTATTTCCAGTTTCCAACTGTGAACACACTTGAATAATGAATAGCCGTTTGGGAATCGCCTGCATTCGTTATCTCAGGAGGGTTATTTCTGTATTGTGCTCGAGCTATGTTTCAAACCTGCACAAGTAAACCTACACAGGATGCTAGGAGGAACATACTAAAGCACTTTACACTCTCTCTTTGTGTGTGTGTGTGTGTGTGTGTGTGTGTGTGTGTGTGTGTGTGTGTGTGTGTGTGTGTGTGTGTGTGTGTGTGTGTGTGTGTGTGTGTGTGTGTGTGTGTGTGTGTGTGTGTGTGTGTGTGTTTGTGTGTGAAACACTGGCTGTCACAGTGGAGAGGTGGAATGATGAAGCCAGCCAATCAGAGACCAGGGAATGATTAGGGGGCCATGTTGGTACAAGAGTCGGGTTGAGAATTTGGCCAGGACACCGGAGCTAGCACACCTATTCTGTGATGAGAGCCTCGGGTACTTTACTAAGTGGGATCTTTACGGGAGTGGGAGTGAGGACCTCGGTCTAACATCTCACGTATAAAACATCTAATGCAAGACGTTTCAGACTTTACTTCATGAAGATGTATCTTGGGCCACAAGACACATTCGGCTTTACCAAAACAAAACGTTGTGTGGAATCAGCCACTGTGTACCGTGTGTTTATATCTCGTAAATGACGTGTTTGGCTGTAGGATCGGCACAGACAAGAGATTTTGATCAGCTCATTTGAACCGACCCAGCTCTAGTTTAAACATGTCCATCAGGATGAGCCCGGGAGAGGTGCCCGGGTAGGCATAGAGAGGATCACAAGACACTTGTGTCTGTGATCAGCTTTCTAATCGCTAATCCTCAGTGTGGGAAGACAGCAACAAGTCTTCATTTGGCCGCCCAAAGGAGGGATTAGGAAGGAGGGAGAAGAGAGGGGATAGAGTGATATATACAAACAGAAAACGGGCCAGGGAGCAGGGAGGAGAAGGACACCCCCAGCAGGGGTCAGAGAGCACTTCCTGCTTTCCCTCAGGAAACCGCATAACAAACAAAAGAGGGAAGTGTGTGCAAGGGTCGACTGTAATGACACCTGGGACATAATTAGGGATGCGCTTTTGTCTGCGCAGGGATTGGATTCTCCTCATGCAATGTGGGACAGGACTACTCTGTCTAACTATGCAAGAACAAAAGAACGCAATGGGAAATTAGCGTCATTTATAATAAGTAATTAGTCACCGTCTGTCTGTGGGTAATGAATCTCCCTGTGCATGTGTGTGATGTCTTAAAAAGTATGCTCTCTCTAAACGTAGCACTATGGCGTCAAATGCAGAATAGAGATGCATAAATAATAATACAAAGATGACCATACCTATATTTAGTTGAACGCTGTATTTTCCCAGCACTAGAAGAAAAAAGGAGAAAATAATACATTAATCTCACAGTGCATTACCGGTAATTAATATATTCAATCAAATTTACTACAAGAACCACAATGCATGTCCGTGAACACTAACTAGGTCAATAACTGACAAGGGGGTGACATGGAAAAACCAACACGACATTATATTAAAACACACATACACGCGTTGAACAATCCTGTCAACATGCAGTGTTAATACTCGATCTACCTCAAAGGAAACACATGGGCCATAACCTTTGTGTGTTGACCCAAGTTAGGGATTAAAACCTGACTCGGGCGGAACTGGAACAATGTTTTTAGTGTATTTCCTCACGGATATCCCTGTGATGGCAAATTATGACTGAATGTATTTCCGCAATATAAAATGAACATAGATATGGATTTTATGCTTTTTGTTCCAATCGCCTTTTCCTCCCCAGATCAAAACCTTTTAAAAAGGGAATAATATCTGGGTGGATTAAGTCATCGACGGATGGATTTTCACTCGTCGGTACTTAGTATTATTTTGAACTGTATAGTTTGAACAAAATGCACACATGCATGTTTTCCAAATTGTAGGTTAAACTCGTAATACAATATCACAACGAAATGTGTGGGTGCACTTTCTGTCCCTTAAGTTGTATGCTGTTAAATGTCATAACTTTGCAAAGATTGTTTGCTTTCTTAGCAAACAATCGTGTCTCCTGTTCTGCATGTCTTATCAATCATGCAACGGTGTCTTTGACCACAAAGAAGCTACATCTTTCATTTAGAATATCAATATTAATATTATAATTTGTGTGTGTGGGGGGTTGTTAGTGGGCAGATGTGTCGTGGTGTGTGGGTCGGTGCCTTCCAACGCTGCATATCAATCCTTCATAAAAAAAAAAAGCCCCAAAACGAGAGCGCAAAGCGCGGCACTGACGATTCAGCAGGCCCAGCTGCAGCAGCGACGCCAGCGCCGTGATGATCATGAACATGAGCAGGCCGCCGCGCCGGCCCATCAGCCCCACGGCCGGACACAGCGCCATGCAGGACGCCACCGCGATGCCCGCCATGGTGTAGTAGTCGGCGTAGAAGTTGTGGAACATGGTGGTCTCGTGCGCCTCGTGGTCCATCATGCTGCGGGCGAAGCAGTGGTGGATGCCGTAGCCCGTCAGCCTGCGGGTGGAGGTGGGAGCGGGTGGGCGGCAGAGAGAGAGAGAGAGAGAGGGAGTGAGAGAAAGAGAGGAGTCACGGATGAGGGATAGGAGAGAGATCTGTGGTGCTACCCACCGACGTGGGCAGAGCGTGTGGGCGATGGGCCCGGTGACGACCCAGGGGGGCGATCCCCGACCCCGTTTGCAGAGGCTTCGTGTCGGTTGTTCAACCCACTGCGCGCTGTCTCACTTCGTTCTGCCGTCCATTACGTGGCATAACACCCTGTGCAATTTATCTCTCCATCTCTCCCGCCATGTATCCATATGTAAACAAATAAATATGATGTATAGGTCATCGTTTCCTTTCACCACCTTCCCAGTCTTAGAGCACATTAATTTACCCCCCCCCCCACACACACACACACACCCTTCAATTACCACCACCATGCACAGCACAAGCGGCCAGAAAACTAATTAAAATGCACTTCAGTCACATATATCCCATTTCATTTGCCCGCAAACCAGAAGCACGTCCAGATTTAGAAACAAAGTCAATAATAAATCTATAGGAGTAGGAATGAATCGACGTCAGCAACATGTGCAGGGAGGTCAGGTCATTAAGGTTGGGCACCAATAGACAGACTGTGTGTGTGTGTGTGCATAGTACTGTATTATAATGATCCCTGTATCTACACTAGGTGTGTGTGTGTGTGTGTGTGTGTGTGTGTGTGTGTGTGTGTGTGTGTGTGTGTGTGTGTGTGTGTGTGTGTGTGTGTGTGTGTGTGTGTGTGTGTGTCTGCATTATAAGGATCCCTGTATCTCCACTGAACAGGACGAAGTTCATTAGAGAGGCAGTGGGAGCAGAGTGCATTATGGGCGGGGCGGGGTGGGGAGAGACATGAAGACAGAGAGAGTAACAGTGACGCAGGGAGGCGGAAGAGATGACACTAAAGGGGGACAGATAGGCAGAGATAAACACGATCACAGGAGGAATATCTCAGCGAAGAAGGATGGAAAGATAAAACGCGCGGCGGAGTGGGCGGATGAAGGAAAAGAGTTACCTCCTCTCTCCCACCCTGCCTCCCTCCCCCCCCTTCCTCCCTCCCTCCCTCTCCCTCTCTCCTAACCACAGACAGGCGTACAGTCACATAGATACAGCCATGGAAAAAATGAACAACACACACACAGCCCTCGTGGTTATCTACGGTTTCATAAGCTCATGTAAAATTCATAGGGAGTTTAGAGAGCTAGGGACACCATGCAATGAGGCCCACACCGTCCAAACTATGGCCGCGGTTTATCGAAAGAGAGGAGGAGATAAGGACAGGAGAGTGTAGGAGATGACAGGAGAGAGGAGAGGAGAGGCAAGGGCGAGGAGAGGAGAGGAGAGGAGATGACAGGAGAGAGGAGAGAAGGACGGAAGACAAAAGGAGATGGCAGGAGAGAGCAGAGGAGAGATGAGGAGAGGCAAGGACGAGGGGAGGAGAGAGGGGGATGAGAGAAGTGAGGAGAAGAGAGGGGGGGGGGGGGGGGGGGGGGGGGCTCAAAGGAGAGCGGGAGAGAGGGAAGTAGAGAGGTGAGGAGAAGGACAGAAGAGAACCGAAGCATATAGAAGCATCATCAATGGGAAACGGAAAATATATAGACAGAAAGCCCGCTGGATAGGAGCACTGGCGGGCACCATCGATCAATGGAGGATCGACCTCTCCTCTCTATAGTAGCGTCTGGACTCTGCAGAAAGGTGTGTCTAACTGCCATCACTTTAACCATCGCGCACGCGCACGCGCACACACACACACACACACACACACTTTTCCACCATGTCCTCACAAATCAAATACAGCCAAAACACATACGGTCACAGATAAGTATGACTTTCGATTGCAACACACTTACGAATTCACGCAGAGCACCACGATGTTCTTCCACAGGTTCCTGGTGCCCACCATCTTCACGATGCAGGTCTTCTTGGGCTTCTTCTGCAGGGCTCCCTGTAGTTCTGCCATGAGAAGGGCACGGGGAAACAGAAGGGTAGGGGTCGGCGACAGTATTGGAGAAGGAACACAGCCATATTGAATGTTCAAATCCCCTGACGACAGAGCAGGTGCAGAAGAGACACGTTGTCAATTTTTTGATGAATCATCGTGTAAGCACTTTTGATCCTGTGTTCTTTTTGGGTTGTCCGTCTGTCATGTGAAACAGGTGGGGGGGGCGGGGGGTTGGGAGGGGGGGGCGGGGGGTTGGGAGGGGCTTCGATGTTTAGAAATGACAGAAGATCATTTCGAGGACAACGAGTCGTTCGGTGGCGAGGGCTCATCACTGCAGGGTGATGTATAAAAAGCCAGCAGCCCTCGCGTCATGTTGGATGTCGAGACGGGGGGGGTTGGATGTGGGGAGGAACGGGAGGTCTGTTGCCACGACAACCGGCCTCCTCGTTGTGCGTTGCGTGGCCGCCCGTTCGCGCGGCGGCCACGCCAGCGCAAGGCACTCCGCACCTCGCACTCGGAGCCCAGAGATGTCTGGCTTTAGACGCGTCCTCGAAAGGGGACTCCTTAACAGCCTCCGGAATTATTTCTCGGTTGTTCTCTGAAATCATCCCAATCCCGCTTAACTACACTTTAAAGCAGCCAACAGCTGTCTCGGGACAGTGTCTCAAGACTACAGCCATTTATTTTCAGGCTATCTTTCATGTCATCTTCCTCATTCACTGATTAAAATGAGCATGCAGCTCAATAAGGCTTTGGGACTGCAGGCTGTATAAGCAGGGAGAGTCCAATTAATAGCCAGAGCGGGCGGTACCGGCCCTAAATGCCAACTCAGCAAAGAAAGAAGACTGTGTGCTTAAGAATAGAGGGTTTTAGTTCATTTTAAATGGCTCTCCCCACTTTGATTGACTTATTTGGTACTTGGCCCGAAGAAGAATATCGAAAACACTTCCTATTAATAACTGGGCGATGGCTTTGTCCGAGAGGTGGGAAGTGTAGTACAGTACAGTGTGGGAGGTAACACAGCATGAACTATAATTACATAATGCACTACATAAAATGTTCTACGTTGAACCTTTCTACAAAATGGCCGACGCGTGTCCATATGGAGTCTGTGCCATCTCCTGGTAATAATGAAATTATCGAAGCCCCCCCCAGTCCCCCTGAGGGCTGTAGGGTGTGTTTACCTCACTCCACCACCTCAGGAGTGGCCTGTAACTATGATTATCAACAAGGGAATGGATGTTCCCAAGTTAATCTGCCTTATTTTAAAAGTAGACTCCCTCCTCTCTCTACCTCACTCTCTCTCTCTCTCTCTCTCTCTCTCTCTCTCTCTGACACACACCCACACAAACACAGTTAAGGAACGCAATATCAGGCCCCAACACGGCACACAGACTTTTGGAGCTGAGGTGGAACACCATTTATTGAAGGCAGAGTCCTGTGTTCACCCAATCACGTTTAAAAACACACAGACGACAAGAGTATACAAAATATTCCAACGTGTAGCACAAAATTCAAATCATCAAATAATCTCCTTCCTCGCGTGATTTCGTCCTACCTTGAAGCACCTGCTCCGAGTCCTGCTCCGTGTTCACCTGGTTCTTCTTGATAATATGTCCCATAATCCACTTGGAGCGAGAGTACTGCTGCGTGGCCAGCAGCCACCGCAGAGACTCTGGGAAGATCCTGCCGGGCACACACACACACACACGCACACACAGGCACACACAGACACACACAGACACACACACTTTCATCATCACAGACCAGCCAACATCAAGGCAAAGTCTCCTTTCCCTCCATCCACAGGAGTCCCTGTTATTACTGTTTAGCACCATTCACTTCTACCATTTAGTTAATTAGAAGACCCTTTTAGTCCAGAGTGAGTCACAGGGAATTGAGATGCATGTCATTACTAAGCTGGGACTGATCTTGTTTCTGTAGGATGTCTAAAGCTAGGCTGTTGACATCAAACCCAGAACCTTTCCGATTCGAATCAGGGAACCACCCTAGCTTCCACACTAACCTCTACCCCTTAATCAATTAATTAATCACATAAATATGCCAATACATATTATGTTGTCTTTTCTCTCACCTATTCTCTAAGGCAGGATTATATCAGTGATACTGTGTTTCAGAGCTACGGGTGGGGTCGTTTTTCCCCAGTAGGTCAGGGGCGTATCTATGAACGGATTGGGGAGCCCTTTGTTGTGCAGGTGGGCCGACAGAGGCAGGACAGCTGTGTGACCCCCCCCCCCCCCCCCCCCCCCCCACAAACTAGAATTGAAATGAGCTAGAATTGTTCCGTTCCACTGGCTGCCACAGGGCCCCCCCTCCAACACCACAGACGGTGGTGTGAGAGGGGGACTGCAGACATATTTGTTATTGGGATTAATCATTATCGTGTCACAGAACAGACCTAACCAAGCCGAAGACTTTGCGTCATGAACTTCAAACGATCCCCATTCAGAGGAGGCACATCGCAGGCATGCAAACAGCATGTGACGTCGCTAGTGGGGAGTGGCCAGCAGGGTCAACCTCGACTAGAAGCAAAACACGAAGCCCCCGCCGCCCTTTGAAGCCTTTTCAAGAATTGAATTACAAACGCACTAGAGCTCTTAGCCTTCGGTGCCATAATGGCTGTAATTGAGCCTAGCATCTGTGGCAAAGTGCAGCAGATGTCAGGGGCGGCCCCGCCATCCTTACCATATGTAGGACAGCATTAGCAGGAGGGGGCAGATGATGACCGCCTGGAGGACCTGCCAGTCCCGACAGAGGTACGCCACCCCGGGCATCAGGAGCTGGCCCCCCAGCACCACGAAGCTGGCCACCATGGTCATGGAGAAGCGCCAGTCGGGTAGACATAGCTCCAGTCCTGATAGAGAGAGATAGAGAGACAGAGAGATAGAGAGAGACAGAGAGACAGAGAGATAGAGAGAGACAGAGACAGAGACAGAGAGAGAGAGAGAGAGAGAGAGAGAGACAGAGACAGACACAGAGACAGAGAGAGGGAGATAGAGAGAGACAGAGAGAGGGAGATAGACAGAGACAGAGACAGAGACAGAGACAGAGACAGAGACAGAGACAGAGAGAGAGAGAGAGACAGAGACAGAGACAGAGACAGAGACAGAGATAGAGACAGAAAGAGAGAGAGATAGAGAGACAGAGAGAGACAGAAAGAGAGGGATAGAGAGAGAGAGATAGACAGAGAGAGAGACAGAGGGAACAAGTGAGGGCGAGAAAGAACAAAGGAATGAGGATTTATGCAATTATATGTTTTCGTTTCTATAAAAATATTAGTATGACGATGAAATAACATCTGTAATGTTGAGAAAAGGTTTGTAAGAAACAATTGTGTTTAAGTCTTATTTTAAACACAATTGTTTAAAATAGTGGATAAGTGGATAAGTCTTATTTTACTGTTGTATTGCATTCGACTTTGCCTTGGCGGGACGTACTTCTATAGACTACGTGACATTGCTATAGCAGAACCAATTGAGGTGAATAAAGAGCATGTCTTTGACTTGCTGCAGCAGCAACCTTGAGGTGTCATCTTAGTTTCATGGAAACATCCACCGAGAGACTCTGTGTTAGATTCACTGCAACTTCATTTTTCTGGACTGCTGACCTCCTCACATTTCATCCCACTCTTCAAAGAAATGTATGCTCTGTCCAAAAACAACGCCACACAGGATCAGATCAGGTAGAAGTCTGGAAGTAGGGTCATTTCTCATCAACTTCTGCATGTTTCTATCTAAAGCGGTTGAATGTCATTTGGTAAAAGGTCAGATTAGAGGGAGCGTATAGAAAGTGTCGTGGATAATTAAGCGAGACAAAACATCATGGCTGCTGAGTGCTGACTGTGACAGCTAATCGTGTCCAGAGATACTCTCAAGCTAATGTGCGACTAATGCATGAATGCATGTTCAAATCAAACCAAGTGCGATGACAATATTAGTACTATAGGAGCAATTAAAGCTGCAGAATAACATTGAGTTACACATACAATAGAAAAGTAAAACCCAATGCAAGCAAACCAACCCCACATACTTACCACACACACACACACACACACACACACACACACACACACACACACACACACACACACACACACACACACACACACACACACACACACACACACACACACACACACACACACACACACACACACACACACACACACCAAAACCAAGCAAAAGGCCAACGGGGATAATAATACCAGGAAGCCTACACAGTTGGTATTCTGTGCAGCGAGTCAGTGGACTAACCGCGGCAGTGGACAAGAAAAGGGCTTCCTTGTGCTTCATTCTTTCACCGGCTCAGAATGGCAGCGATTCATGCTAGCCCAGCTCATTAGCATGCAGGCTGCGGCGGCGGGCGGGCAGCAACCAGAGACAGGCCGGACCTTAAGACCCGAGCAGGAGAGCCCCGGAGCAAACGGAGTGGACATCCCAATCGCCGCGGCGCAGCACACATGCGACCGGCCCCCCGTAACACAGCCGTCCTCCACCTGTCTCCGACCCCCACACCACCACCACCACAACAGCCATTTTTTTTCCTTTTTTCTCGCCCGCATGGACTGTCAGCAGATGGGGGGGGGGGGGGGGGGGGGGACATGGGTTTCAAGGTGATAGTCCTGAGTAATACAGTCGCTGCCTCAAGGCCACTTCATTTCAGAGAGAGAAAAAGGACAGGAATTTTAATTAGCAGCCCCCCCACACACACACACACACCACCCCACTTTTACACACCCTGACAACACTCCCCCCCCCCCCCCCCCCCCCCCCCGCCGAACTCTGTGAACGGCCCGGACATGAATAATGGTCTCTGTTCACAGACACTGTCGCAGCTGGAACGACAAAGCCAATGAGTGTAGAGCAGGGCAACGGGCTCACGCTCTGCCGAGTCTGAACCAACTCACCCCAAGACGCTCTCTCAGAGCCCGGGAGGGGTTTGAACCAACTCACCCCAAGACGCTCTCTCAGAGCCCGGGAGGGGTTTGAACCAACTCACCCCAAGACGCTCTCTCAGAGCCCGGGAGGGGTTTGAACCAACTCACCCCAAGACGCTCTCTCTACAAGTCAGAGAGGGGTTTGAACCAACTCACCCCAAGACGCTCTCTCTTCAAGTCAGAGAGGGGTTTGAACCAACTAAACCCAAGAATCATGAGCAAAGGTGGTGTTTGAGCCAAATAACCCCACCACTCTCTCTCTCACTCTCTCCAAGTCAGGGAGGGGTTTGAACCCACTAACTCCAACAATCTCTCTCCCTCCCCAAATCAGGGAGGGGTTTGAACCAACTAACCCCAATGCTCTCTCTCTCACTCTCTCCAAGTCAGGGAGGGGTTTGAACCCACTAACTCCAACAATCTCTCTCCCTCCCCAAATCAGGGAGGGGTTTGAACCAACTAACCCCAATGCTCTCGCTCTCTCTCTCTCCAAGTCAGGGAGGGGTTTGAACCAACTAACCCCAATGCTCTCTCTCTCTCAGTGCAAGGGAGGGGTTTGAACCAACTAATCCCAATACCCTCTCACTCGTAGAACCAGAAAGGGGTTTGAACCAACTAACCCCAAGTCTCGACCTGGGAACAGGTCAATGCACTGCACCCGCACAGTGTGGGCTCTTTAGTCAGGGGAATTGGGTAACAGCTCTCACACACACACACACACACACACACACACACACACACACACACACACACACACACACACACACACACACACACACACACACACACACACACACACACACACACACACACACACACACCCCCCTTTGAAAATACACCTCAACTTTGGTACTGAATTGTGACGGTCCTTAAAATAAAAAGAGCAAAAGACAAACCAGGGCCTCCACATGGAGACAGTAGTTGGAGCCACAAAGCAAGAGGTTCCTGGGTTCCTGTAGAAGGACTGGTGGCCTTGTGAGCGCCTTACCGGGGCTGACCTAAATCCTAAACATCTCCCTGAATCAGCACTATGATTCAGGGCCTTGCTGCTGACACAGTCTGACCCCCCCCCCCTCCCCTCACCCCCAGACAGCTCCGACTCAGCTGATGCTACAACACAAGCAACTGATCATCAGACAGCGTCTACCAAGAAAACCGCCTCTGGAAGGGGAACCCACAGAAGGAGAAACAACAAGTTTCCCAGAAACACAATGTCACAAAAACGCTCCGCACAGCCCAATAAACCACCAGCCAATTCCTAAAAGCGGCCTAATTCACCAAAGAGAGGGGGGGGGTTTGCTGACTTCGTACAAAACGGAAAAAACCAAGTGTGTGATTCACGCCTTCTGGTACACAAGCGGCTGCCAGTACACTGGCCCTGTGTGGAGCGCACGACACTCAGTCAACGAGCCCCATTGTCATCAAAGCGATACAACCGGCTTGATCGCCGGGGGCACGTTGTAAGAGCGTTTCCTCCAAGCCGCCGGCTAATGCCAAGACCTTCGCTGGTCACATGAGCGCCGCATGGTCGCATTACCACCGTGACGTCACCGCCTGAGCCCGGGCACTGGGTCTGTGGGTCACATTCCGGCCGACTAAGTTTTTTACGTTGCGACGGGACATTTAATATATAATTATTGCGAAATACTTGCCGAGAGCACATATGGCCAAAGTACCAGCCCTTGCTTTCAATCAATAACAACTCGGGTGGTGTTCTTTCTGTAGTTGTGGTGTTCTCTATGTAGTTGTGATGTTCTTTCTGTAGTAGTGATGTTCTCTTGAGTGGTGTTCTTTCTGTAGGAATAAGCGTTTGCTGTCAAGACCCGGGGGAAATAGTGTATGAATGTAGTTTGTTTGCCGACGCCATGACATATGACATATGAGGTCATCATTGATCATTCAAGGCCTAATCTCCAGCAATGGCGGTGTGTTGGGGGTGAAGCCCTTTTGATCTACACAGGTTCAAAGGCTAAGCTATTCATACATTTACAGCTGCCACTAGGAAGGTAATGCTGTTAAAGATTAGCAAAACACAAACAACACTAAACAGCTGTATCACATGCACGCCTGACCATTGGAACACAACGACCGATTCATGAATGGTTAGCAACGGGTTTGATTCCAAACCATAGTATCTGAAGTATATTATCAAACCAAACAATGAGCCCATGCCATTGTTCAGCAAAAACGGGGCCTCAATCAAAGCATTCATTCCCCTGCGGTGGCATTCACAAAAGACAAAGCGTGGAAGCCTTCGATGATTGCGCCACTCGTTGGACTTCACCCAGGTATTTGTGGACTCAGATAGCGCGGGGATTATGTCACACAATATTTATCTCTCAGTTAACGCGTTTCCTCCATGTGTGGCAGCCCAGAACGTGCGGATTGGTTAACTTTATTCAAGAAACCAGCTGCATTTCAGGAACCGTAGAGCAAGACTATTCTTAGAGGGAATATATATATATATATATATATATATATATATATATATATATATATATATATATATATATATATATATATATATATATATCCTAATAGGCTATGAGACATGCTGAGTGGACAAGAGCACATACACTGCTACGAAAATATATCGAAAGAAAAGGGGGAACTTTAACCCTGACTGTTCCCATGAGGAAAGACAATCAGAGGCGTGAAGTCCACCTTAGCCTACTTATCTGGAGAGGAAAGGGACAAAGGAAAGATTAGGAGAAGGGTAGAGCAAGGAGACATGGACTCAGTTGATTAAGTATCACAGGGGCACTGTGCTGAGCCTTGCTGCTCCCAACAACAGGGTCAATGTCAACCCACTCCTGTCCTTTTAAGTACCAGGGGGGAGATTGGTTATTCAGCGCATTTAAGGACGTCAAGTAGTTGATGAGAGACCAGTAAATCGCGGGAGGCTCAGTGTTTATCGGCAGAACGAGAACCCTCCACCCCCCCTCCTCCCCGCCTGTCTATCTTGGTTGTCTGCTTCTTGTAAAGTCTGTGTGTGTGGGAGTCATTTTTCCCCTGAGGTGCTTTGGATTGCAGTGCAGTTATCTCTGCAGTGGTGTCAGACTGGTTGCGCCTGCTGTCCCCAGGAAGACATAATAAAGTGGTGGGGGGGGGGGGGGGGGGAAATGAAAACTGTCGAGACCGTGACAATATCCAGAACAATGCTAATCGTGTCAAAGAGGTCGGCTTGAGAGCT
Organism: Gadus chalcogrammus; assembly: GCF_026213295.1. Classification (NCBI taxonomy): domain Eukaryota; kingdom Metazoa; phylum Chordata; class Actinopteri; order Gadiformes; family Gadidae; genus Gadus; species Gadus chalcogrammus. Next base: position 6,654,962 of record NC_079419.1, read on the forward strand.
TTCCATCAGAGAGAGAAAGCCAAAAAATCAATTCATACACAGACAGCTGGACAGACGAGCCAGCTCGCAAACATAACTCAAGACCGTCAGACAGTATAGGAATCCGTCGCTGACAGGAAGGGAATCCATTCACACATACACCCACACACCCACACACACAAACAACCTCTTGCACTCTGTGAGGGACATCCCCAGGCACTCATCATGGATCATAGAGATTAATGCTGATGATAAGAGGGTACAGCAGAGAGATGGAACCTCGTTAGGAAATGGAAATGGGCCGATCGTAGAGTGGAGCAGATTCGAACTAGCCTAGTTTATCCCAGCTCAAACTAGCCTAGCCTAGCGTAAACTAGCCTAGCCTAGCTTAAACTAAATTAGCTCAATTTAGCCTAGCCTGGTCCAATACTGTAGCCGGACAAATGCGGACTCATTCAGTTTCGAAATCTGTATTCCCATTTAAAGGGAAAAGTGAATGGAATACTATAGAACATTCTCTTGATATTGAAATAAGCCTTTCTGTGAAAGTCTGACAAGTAGGAGGATGGATGGAAGACGACTTGACCCGGTTGTTTTGACAATTAAGTCAATATAGAATAGACTGCAGTCTCCTCTTCTTAACCAATAGTGCTGGGCTAAAAGCTCTCTGTGTACAAAGGGAGTTCCCATTAACCACACAGTCCCAATACAGCTGAACCTGCCTGGGTGTGGGGCCCAATATGAAATATCAGATAACAGTTTCTGGAAGGACGACCGTCCACATCATGGGTTTGGAGCATAAAATGGTAGTCGATAAGCTGCTGAATAAATAAGAGTTAGTCCCTTGTAGTTACTGTAGTAATAACATGAAGGTGTGTCACTATGGAGTGTATATGTCACACTCACCTGATCAATTTTGTCGCCAAAGTCAACCAACCTGTGTGATATTTACGTTTCTTCTTAATGTTCGCCGTAAGAAACAATTATAAGCTCTACCGACTGTACGGAAAGTTTTGATGAATTACGTATTCTAAATAGTATACATTTCATTGATGCATGGGGACTTTTCATTAAATCACAGTTGAGACACTCGAACGCTGGATAACATGCGTACAGCTAATGAAACGCCACCAAAGTGTGTCAAAGGTCATTGCAGTTGTTTTCTGCTATTGTGACGATTTGTTACAGGATTTCAAAAACACACATCTCTCTCTCCCTCTCACCCTCTCTCACCCTCCCTCTCTCACCCTCCCACAGGGCACATGATGCACACACAACAAGTATAGACAAGCCTCTTGTGATCAAGTACTAATGGAACATAACTAAACCGAAAATGATGCATTTCCATCAATCTTGGTTCTTCTAATAAGTGTATATTTGCCTTCTCCTTTTTTTAACTAGGAAAACATTTTCATCTTCCTTCCACAGTAAATATGTCCGCTGAGATGATTTCCACCTTATGGATAGAAGGCATAATTCTGAAATGGTAAATGTTTTTTAAACAGTATTTAATTAACACATTTCAAAAATGAAAATCAATATTTAATTTAGCCCCCAAAACTACTCGGGTGTGAGTGTAGACAGAAAACCTGGAGAGCCAACACATTCACCGTGGCTCAAACGGATATTTACAATGTTCACAAACAAACACCCAGTGGAGCATGCGAGCATGACTCAGCTAAACAGTGTGTTGACTGCGTTTGTCATGTGCGTGTTCATTTATGTGCATGTTCATTTATGTTGTGTAAAGTATGCGTCAGTAATAGTGTGCGTGTGTCAGTCCTAGTGTCTGTGTGTGTCATTCATATTGACTGTCTGTCTGTGTGTGTCATAGTGTGTGTCTGTGTCTGTCCACACACACTTCTTTTACATACAATAAAGAATTGTACTAGCTTACAGCAGCTCGTTGGGTTGGATATGTTATAGGCCTGGCCTTATGTTATAGCCTTGGAGAAAACTATGCTAACACACTGATTGCTAACCCACTAATAGCAGTGTAAATAGCAACAGCATGTCATAAAATGGCCATTGTCGTGCCTTGTTTGCTATTCCGAGTTTATTTACCCTTTGGGCTACTTGTATTTTTGGGAGATGATGCATAGTGTTAAGCATGTTATCCACATAGCAGCAATGACCTACTGTAAATTAATGGGGTAGAGCAACGACCTAGAAATATATATATATATATTTTCTATGAATACGTTTCTCGTCCCACCTGCTAGGCTGAGCTGCAAATCCATCATACATTCGCGGTTTGCCTTCCACCGGCCATATGAGCCACTGCGAGTGGGCGAGATCCCAATCCAAGAGGCTTTAGAGTAGCCTTTACCCGTCGCTGCAGCATCTCTGTCCCTAAACAATGACTCCAATCTAGTGAGAAGATTGTTTAGCCATTGATTTAGCTATTGGCCATTCCCAGTCCTACTATTCAGGTGAATGGAAACTCAAAATGGATTGTAAGCCTTTTGTGTCGCCCAATTCTATTGACAGTTTATCCAATTTGAATTGACAATGTTTGAGAGTCGGAGGGATCTCCTGATGAAACAGGAATATGATATCATCACCGTCCCCTGAGGCTTGTATACAAATGACTAGACTTCAGAGAGCAAAGGGGTAATGACATGGAAAGAATATGGTAAATAGCCCTCGCTATGTAAAAACGTTGCCGACGTCAATTCCTACATTTGCTAAAGCATGTTCCATTCACGGCAGCTGTAATCAAAGTTAGCCACAACGTCTTCCAGGGGTGTTGAGTATTCAATGTCCCACAGCAGGAGGAAAGCCCCAGCGTTAATCTCCATGGTGTTTACATTTGAGTCCTCCAACTTATTCTCTCATCCTTTGCACACACTTACAAACGTGTATAAACAGACAACTGCCCTCGGGTAAGGTGCCTTGCCCAAGGACACATTGCGGTTCCCGGTTGCAGTGAGAGAGACGATTCGTGACCGGCGCTGAAAATAAACCCAGAGCTTTTGTGGTTGTAAAATGTTAGGCGTCGCATGAGCGCATCCTTGTTTTGGGAACACGGCTGATTTGGAAAAGCCCCTTGTAGTCCGGTAACTAAGCTGCACGTTGATGCGAGCTCCGAGAGGAGTCCCACGTTCTAGAGGCCGGAACCCTAAGCACTGCTCGCCAAGAGCAGAGTGTCTGTCCAAGTACATGGTGTTCCCGTTGCCTCATAAAAACACGGCACCAAATACTAACTCTCAACAGCCAAACAAACACACAAAAGTAAATAAACATAAAAGGGGTAATACATAGTTCTCTCTTGTTGAATAATATACAGCGTAGCCCATTGCTATAATATATAGTGTAGCCCATTGCTATAATAAATAGTGTAGCACATTGCTATAATATAAAGCGTCTAGTAACATTCACTTAGCCCCAGCAGGGTGAGAGATGTATTAATACCGAGAGAGACAGAGAGGAGGGGAGGAGGGTATGGCCCTTACCATAAACACATATAAATCAACCCCCAGCAACACAATGAACCTTTACTTCGAACCCGTTGAGCCGGCTCTACGTGAAAATGTAACAATGAGTACTGATGCTACAATGCTAAAAAAAAACGTGTATGAATAAGGCTTAAGAACAGAGCGGGACTAAGAATGGGGATTTACCGTAGAATGTTTTGTTGTTCACCGATTTACCTTATTGTAGCCGTCGTGACTCGTAAGACATGGGAACTCAAGAATAAATGATTGGTTATTTCCCATTATCCCATATTGTCCCATTCCTATTATCAGAATGTGCAGAGAGACATTGTGTGCACGTGTGCGTGGGCCATGGTGGCGCTACGGGGTATTTAGAGTGGCACTCCTTAAAGCAGTGTTTACTCTGCACACCATCATCAACTTGGAGACAATTGTAGTAAAAACCCAAATACCAGAATTAAAAAGAGCAAGGAGAGGAGATCGCCTTACCCCTCCCAAGAACTTGGAGGGAAGATGGCGTGAATAATCAACAAAACCTGTGTGCTTGTGCACACATGCGTGCGGATGCTTGCACATGTGTGTGCGCTTGTGCAAGCACGTGCATGTTTGTGCATCAACCTCCTCTCAGAGTTATGGAGCAGAATAATTGGCCTTTCCTGGAACTAAAGATAAAGCTGACTATAGAGTATAGACACTCGGCCCCCCAAGAGAACAGTCATTCAAATTCTTTCCTTTTCTTTCTCAACTGCTACATTTTTGCAAGCTAGTTTTTCCTCTGGCACCTGGCTGCTTCCAGAGCACAGGGTTCATTTTACAGTTTAACTTTGCCCGTTTGTTTTCTACCGGTCACATGGGCGGGAAATGAATAGCATCTAACAAAAGCAATTCCGCATTTGCCTTTTTTGCTTTAACCGATTCACCAACCGGGCGGCCGTACCATTAAACCCTGACGACGGAGCGAGAGCGAAGCTATTGAACTGTAATCGCTCTTCTGATGGGGATTAAATAGAGGTTAATGGTGTATTTGAATGGGTGAGACAGGTCCTCAGGATTTGGACCAAACTTGCCCAATTAGACATGCAGCCTCCTGTAGCCCCACTGTCTCTCTCTCTCTCTCTCCCCCTCTTTCTCCCTGCCCCTCCAACTCTCTCTCCGTCTCCCTGCCTCCCCCTCTCTCTCCCTGCCTCTCCCTCTCCACCTTGTCCTGAGAGATCCGAGAGCTGCTATTTCAGGAGCGCAGCGGAGCATGTCAAGGTATACCATGGGGAGTAAATGAGAGTGACAAGGACACAGAGGACCACCCCCACCCCCCACCCCCCCCTCGCTCTACACATATTTTGGCCAGCAAGGCTTTTAGGGATCGTTTGACCACGCTACAGCATCGAGTGCAAGGCCAATTATCAGGAGGCCATCAAAAAGTATGTGCTCTTCTCTCCGATAGAGAGAGAGAGAGAGAGAGAGAGAGAGAGAGAGAGAGAGAGAGAGAGAGAGAGAGAGAGAGAGAGAGAGAGAGAGAGAGAGAGAGAGAGAGAGAGAGAGAGAGAGAGAGAGAGAGAGAGAGAGAGAGAGAGAGAGAGAGAGAGCGAGAGAGAGAGAGAGAGAGACACAGAGAGAGGGAGAGACACACAAACACAGGGGAGAGAGACAGAGAGAGAGACAGAGACAGAGAGACAGAGAGAGAGAGAGACACACAAACACACACCCAGACAAGAGAGACACAGACGAGAGAGAGACACACAGACGAGAGAGAGACAGGAGAAAGAGAGAGAGAGAAAGAGAGCGACCTCGTTCCCTCTTTATCAGCCCATTCATTCACTAGGAGGATGGGAACACTCTCATAAATACTGTTACACTTTAATCTGAGATTGTTTCAAGGGTATAGTAGATGAGAGTCGTCGTAATAAGTAGTTGTGCTGGACATATCAAGATGGATTGAAAACAATAAAAAAATGTAAAAAGTAAATGATGTGGTCTCAACACGATTGTTCCCCAGCAGGTCAGAGCCTTCTCTGAGGCTGTGCTGCTCTCACTGACAGACAGTTATATCACAGGGGCCACTGTGTGATCAGGTATCTCCCGCTGTAATGGGGGTCACGGATCGGGGAGCAGGGGACAAGCTGAAGGATAACACTCACACACGTGTGCGCAGTGCGCACACACACACACACACACACACACACACACACACACACACACACGTACAAACACATAAACCTATTCTGGTCCCAAACTATCACTGGTCCCGTAGAGGTCCCGAATGGATTTCACTACGAGGTAGAAAAGGAAAGAGGTCACGTGTGTCCATTTTAAAAGACTCGACAACCCACTTTACAAATATGGTAAAGTAGTGTTGGAATACTTCTTAAATCCTTCCATAAATAATCGTACAAACTCAACAACCGCTAAGGGCATAAAACCCATCAAGAGGCATACCTGACTGCAGCAGGCTCACCGAGAGAAAGGTGTCAGTGGACAAGGGAAGGAAGGAAGGAAGGAAGGAAGGAAGGAAGGAAGGAAGGAAGGAAGGAAGGAAGGAAGGAAGGAAGGAAGGAAGGAAGGACGGACAAACGGACGGACGGACGAAAGGACTTACTCAGTACGAAGAGAGACAGGGTGATCCCCGCCAGGCAGAAGCCCTCAAAGAAGCGCAGGGTGCTGAACATGGGGACGTTGACGGAGAACGCCACCGTCAGCCCGAACACCAGCATGAACAGCACCGATATGATGAGCACCGGGTGGCGGCCGAACCTGGGGGGACAGGGAGGGGAGCGCGCTTACTCAGGAGCACTCTGGAGGCTACACAAATACGAATAACGTCTTTAATTCTTTACAGAGCGCCTTTGTCACAATAACATGTTTACATAAAAACACTAATAGATATTCGTTGAGGAAATTTAGAAGACGCTTTTAACCAAAGCGACTTACATTAAGTATATTGGTCAGAGGAAAGAGAAACAATGTACGTTTCTCACTATTACAATACCCAAGCATGCATGCAACTATACAGGCAGGGCAGTGGGCCGTGTTTGTAGAGCTATTGCTGGTGGAGTCCAAACGTACTTTATTAAGCCCAGATGGACTATGAGGGCGTGACACATTGTTTAACCATCTGGAGTCACGCCCTCACGGAGACAGTAATTAACAACTGTTTTATCAGGAATAAAAACATACAGAAAGAATAAATCACAATTCTATCTCGATACACATATTGTTTCCCTCAATGAGGTACTGACTGCGGTCTACTCACCAGTCTGCAAGGACCCCAAAGACCAGGTATCCAAAGATGGACCCAACGAGAAGAGAGAACTTTGCAATGTGGACTTTCCACGCAGAGTTGCACACGAGACCCCACTGTAGGGACAGACAGACAGAGAACGAAATGTTGACCATCCTGTCCAGATTTACAGTACAGCACACTTGGTTCCAGTACACTTTAATGCCAAAACACACCTGCCTACACTAACTGAAAGTAGGTATACCTATATCCTAATTTCAGGACTGAAAATGTTATATGAACAATAAATTCTTCTTCTATTTAAAGTGCGTTCGATCACAATAGGTCTAATAGCCGTTAACCGTTTTTTATAGTTATCAAAAGAGAAATAGTGAGCTTCTCTATTTTGTATAGATAAATCATGTAAAAGTCACTTAATATTTCAGAAAGAAGGGTTCAATGGTGAGTTTGACAAAGGGAAAACAGTCATTCACACAGACAGGGCAGTCTTTGATAAATAAACATTCAGCCCAAACCAAACCACGAAATGGCTTTTTTTAAGATTGCTTCAAAATTATTTAATCAATGTTTCAATTATTCATCAATTGATAGATTTAGTCGTGGACTTATACAGTGGAGACCCATTATATTTTCTTTTACAGTTCTAGCTTTTATGTATTGATTGATTCTACATGATTGATGCCCATTTCATCTGGGCTGAAGCTGGATATTTCCGGTACATGTACTTCAAATAACTGCTCCAGTCGCCTTGAGTTAAACATATATTTTGAGGGACAGGTTTCTGTCAATGAGTAATAGATGCCATGTCTAAATGGGACAAGTTGGTAAGAAGTGGATGAGATTCACAGCATAACGCTCACCCATCAATGTTATATTTAGAGCCTGAACATGCATGAACTTTCGACCTTGTTGCCGGCTATGCACACATTTTAGCGCAGATTATAATCAGGGCAATAAAAAAAAGATCTCCCGAAAGCTCTGGTGGGAAGGACTTGTGAATGAATCACCCAGAAATATCAATTAAAACGGAAAAGAAAGCTTGCATCTCCAGTTAACTTATGCCGCTTTTCCACCGCACATGTAGCTCGACTCGACACGACACGACTCGACACGACTCGACACGGTAGCAGCGCGGTTGCTTTTCCACCGCAAATAGTACCTCCGGGACGTGGGCGGGGTCGCCTGCGCGAAAGGGCCGTGACGTATTTTTGTACGCGACGCAAACAACACCTACGTAACCCACACATGGACAGAACCCACATAACAACAATGGAGAACATCGATGCGATGGTATTCGTGTTCGTATTATTAGCTGGCATGTTGAAGAAGTGGAATATGTTGGCTGCGGCGCTACTATGGCTGTTCTATCGTTACCAGCATGGTTGCCATGTCGCTCTCGTGACTTCGTCACACTCTCTGGCCTATCAGTGGCCGGCCGTCTGCCGACGTCACCTTTTAGCATCGGCTCAGCCGCTTGGAACCTAGAGCGAGGCGGTACTAGAAAAAGCAGCCACTTGAGGTACTAGATCGCGGTGGAAACGCAAAAAAGGCGAGCTGAGTCGAGTCGAGTCGAGTCGTGTCGAGCTGGTACCATGCAGTGGAAAAGCGGCATTAGAGTATAAAGGCCTCGTATATTGACCTGATTCAAGACAACTCGCATCAAGAAACACACAGAAATGTCGAATGACTCATTGACTTAGACCAACGCGTCAGGACTGAGAACAGATCGATATGCGTCTCAACGCAATAGGAAATCATAGTTCCTCCGATGTCTCTCTGGGTGGTGCGGTGGTAAACTTCCATAACCTCTAGCATAGTGACCCGCTCCGCCCGGAACGCCGGGATTACCGGAGGAGACCTGCCGTCACATGGTCCCGGCATGCCACTCATTCATGGTTTCGGTGTCGATGTCAGCCGCGGAAAAAAAGTTGCCAGTAAGGAAGGCAAATAAGCCAACTGTTGCAAAAGCTGACCACCAGAATAGAGAAGAAAAAGATGAAGTAGGCCAAGGGAGAAAATAAAAGCACAGGCCTTATAAAAAAGGACATTGACCTTCCTCCAGACTATGATCAAGCAAGAATAAATCAAGGGGACCGCAAACTCTGTGTCCTTGTGTGTGCACGTGGTCAGAAGTTAGCAAATAGAAGAGTGTGCGTGGGAGTAACCTCAGGAAAATCAAGTGTGCTTCTAATACTAATAGTTTGAGTTTCCTGTGCGTTTTAACAGCATAGCCTCAAGGGACTGTGTACGACAAATAAACAAAATTCTAGAATCAAGACATCTTGCCGAAAACATGTGGCCGACTCAAACGACAAGACACAGAGTGTCAGGAATACATAAATACATACGCGTATGAACCCAACCAATTCTGGGAGAGAACAAAGTGTTACAAAATGCCTCACAGCAGGAGTTCAACCTAGGTCGCCGATAGTCTATCTTCACCTCAGCTGCATATCAACTGCTATTGTTGGGCTTGTTTGAATTCAATGCATGAATAGTCTGAGTGTGTGTCTGTTTGCATATAGAAGGGGCTACCATTACAAGTGGCTGTCAACATTACTAAGATGGCTGACATCTTGCTCCCCCGTGTTATTTTGACCCATATTTCAATAAACGAAGAAGGTAATTTCTAGAACATATGGGCTACCACAACGCGTGTCTGTAATAGTTTGGATGCATCAAATTGGGTTCAATTCAGTCCTCTACCTACAGGAACGGTTGCTATAAGGGACTGCTTCCGTCAGACCAGTAGCATCCATGATAAAGGCGGTCTCATGCGAATTGAGGAAATCATAGTAGGTGCTATACGGAGGACTCTAGACGTCTCTGGTTACACAGGGATGCTCCAAAGCAATTAGTGTTGCAAAGGGTAGAGAGAGGGACGCGGAGAGACCAGACCATCGTAGCAGCGGTAAACGACGTGCAGTCAGGCAAGACACCATCACCTCAGACACACTCCTCATTTCAAAATTGAAAGTGTTAGCACCCCATTCCGTGGGCTCGAGACACATCTATTATGGATGCAGGCTGCACATGGCCCAGGATGAGAATGTCTAGTGCTCAGTGCAGAAGACGAGTGAGCGAGCAAGGGATCGAGGACAATTGCGGCCATGCCACGCATTGCCCGCATTCCACCGCTGCGCTGCTGTAGTTTTTACACAGTCTTTGTTAGCACTGACAGCTAACGTTGATGCTCCCTTCGGGGAGCTTCCTGATATGAGCAGGGTGAGGCAAACTAGTGTGTTGGAAAGACGTGGAGGAACGCCAAAATAAACCCAGCCATGTAGGCAGAAGTGGGTACGGGAAGTTGCCTGTTTATTCAAATAGGCATTGTAAAGAAGAAAGTCATTTTAATTACCCTAGCTCTTTTTGTCCCTGTAATTAACTCTCAGGGTGACAGGCAAATGGTAAACTCAAACCGTGCGTCTCACAAAAGTACATAATATGCACACACTTTGCACCGCAAATTGTGGTGCAAAGGGTTCTCTGCGACTTTTGTAAGAAGTCATCTGATTGTGGCCATTATCTTTGGACCAATGCGCTCGTTCTCTGTGTTGAAATGGTCCGTTTAAACAGTGTCGCAAGAAACAACCTTGCAACTTTGCCTACATATCGATAACCAATCAACATTTTCTTCTTTTTCGCTCTCGTTACGACGCTAGCTATGCAATAAAACCCTTCGCAGGACTACATTCCATCGGCTAATCTTAAAAACAACCCAAACGCAACTGGAAGCCAAAGGTCGGCGGCCATCCTGCGCCGTGTTCAATCCGGCCCGTTGCAAAACGGCCCCTTATCACAAAGCAAACGAGCAGTACTTCTTCACTGTATGCTCTGCTAGCCTTCAACCCAACCCCACCTACACACACACACACGTTTATTTATCATCTGTTGCTCACACAAAGTGTTCTCCGCCTACAGCTGACACTGGTGAGTGGTGGTCATTGTGCAGTCGACTTGGCATCTGCCATGGGGTCACCCCCTTCCCGACAGCTGAGACTGTTTTCAACTCTCCCACACTGACTCTGGATCGGCACAGCCGTGTGGGGGGCCAGCTGGGTAAATAGAGAGCCGAGCCGGGGCTAGGGGGGGGGGGGGCATGGTAGGGTGGGCCGCGGTATCATCTTGCACATCTTCAGTTGCTCGGAGGGGGGGGGGGGGTGTGCACATCACAAGCAGTGAACGCCCGGCTTGGGTGTGAGCGAGAATGTAGTGCTTTGAAAAAATAGCCGGACTTACATGCTGGTATGGTTGCGTTTACCACTAGGGTACATACCGCACACACGCATGCATTGCGTACGCAGACCTTGTTTGACGTACATACACGCATGGACATCGTCATGGTTGCAAATATCAGCAGCGGATTTAAAATGATACCATCCGCCGATATTCATCCTCGAGAGCCGAGGACGATGATTTCCCAGCCGCCCCTCCGTCATCAAAACGTTGCCTAATTAATATCATTAGACCGCCATCATGGGGGATTCACCCAGTGCTAATCTGTTGGTTTCACGAGGCCTTCTCACCACTGGATCAGGCAACGACCCACTGGGCTCCTCTCCGTCCGCCCGCCAAGCCATCTGAGGAGTGTGTTGCAGCGAGACCCCCTGTCTGTCTCTTAGTAATGATACAATCCCTGTTCCGACGGCTCGGGCCAATTACGACGGGCCCAGAGGGGGTACGAGGACTCTATTAGAGGAGGACTCTGCATTAGCTCAACTCTGGATCCCTCCACTCCCCAGCCTTCCCTTCTGAGATCTGCTACATCAGAATGCCCCACTCCCTCTCCAGCATGAGGGGGTGGCCGGAGGGGGGGGGGGGGGGGGTGTCATACCCTGCAAACTGATGTTTTACTCTTTTCCTCGAGACACTGAGACACTACGACTATGGTAGTACAAGGTAGTGGCCTGGCTGTGTAATATGCAATGGGGCTAGGCCATATAACCCGGACAGATGCTTGGAATTCCGTGTGCCAAAGGATATTTATTGCGGGCTAGGCTACGTAGTATTAGGTCATTAGAAAACAGGACACGCGTTGTTTGATTAGATGTAATTCAAACCTCATGTTGGGCTTCTCCATGGTGCATCTCTTTTTCAGCTATGAATCAAGAAAGCCACAAATTGACCAGAACTGCATTAGGAAGCCATGCAGTACAACACTGATTACAACAAAAAGAAAAACGATAAACCCTCATTGTTGGGCTTATTGATTGGATCGCTCCGGCACGCTTATTTGCGCAAACCGTAATGCAGTGTTTGATAGAGATCTCTGGGTGGTTACCACACACACACACACACACACACACACACACACACACACACACACACACACACACACACACACACACACACACACACACACACACACACACACACACACACACACACACACACACACACAGGAAAGCCCCAGTCATCCCTTCCTGCCATAGTGTCACATCCTGGGGGTGTTGCAGTGTTCAAGGGAAGAGTGGGAGGGAGGGGGGTGGGGGGACCTGAGGAAGACCCAGGGAGTTCCGTGCACATGGCGAGCGATACGACACAGGCGAGCACATTATGGATGACTATTGATTTGCTCCCAGACACCACACTCCCTATGGGTGACCTTGTCAGGATGTGAGGGGGGGGAGGGCAGAGGGTCAGGAGGAAAGGCGAGGAGGGCGTTTGCACGGCTTGGCCCTTCCACCCCACTGTGCGTAGACCCGGACACAGCCGTCCCCGCTCTGATGGTAGTGTCAATATGACATTCACAGTCGTTGCGTGCATACGCAACACACATGCACACACACACACACGCACACACACACACACACGCAGGCACACGCAGGCACACACAAAAACACACAGAGACACCTACACACAGACACACAAACAAACACACACACACACACACCAGGATTCTTGACTCTACATTGCATGCAAAAGCCATCCTGTCATTTCCATGAGCGTGTGCATTTTCTTTGAATATATTAAAATCCATATTTGAGAGGAAGATCTAAATCATACGTTTAGTGTATATTTAAAGTGTCAGGCTTTGACATACAACCATGCATGAATATATATGACCTGGGGAAATAAAATGAAGTAGTTTCAAATGGGAACATGCGAAGTGAGAAACAGATGAGTTGTTGCCAACAGAAAGGCCTCACACTCTGTTTGACGGTTTTGATCAGAGTATCTTTACTGAAGGCTGTTACATGTATTTATTGATTGACTACGGGACACTTGCCCTGAAATACCTGAAAGGACCTGTCTTGAGAATATTCAGTTCCGTAGAAACTAAACGTCTGTTGAGGTGAACAATGGAAAATGTTGGGAAATCCCATTGGAGGATTTACTCCTATAAATTAATGAATGAAACAATCGTATATATTCATGAACATAGAGCTGTAATTCAATGCATGTACTAAATAACTCCTAATTATTCCAATCCAACACAAATGCCCACATTGCTGGTTGGAATACGACACCATAAATAAGGTATTTTCCCAAATACGATGGCTGCGTGCCAAGGGGCACAGAAAGAGAAACTCATATTTTAGAAAGGGGGGGGATCATTATGCATGTCTTGAGGGGGTCTACATGATGAGTTTACGGATGTGACCCAAAGGCCCGGGGTTTTCTGCAATGCCATGACGAAACATGCCACCCTGGTCATCCCCCATCGATGTAGACTGCTGGCTATAGGTCGCTATAGCCAGCTGCTCCGGTGAGTCATGTCGTCCCAGACTGTCAGTTCAAATGCTCTCCGGGAGCTTTACTGAATAATCGCCTACATCCAGTCGGTGAACACGACTGACTGAACACAAACGATCCGATCTTGAAAGCAGATTGCAGGCTATTCAAGGCTGTATGCAAATATCCATTGATATATTTCAGTGATTGGATCACGGTGTCCTTCTTGGTTGTTATTGTTTCATTATTTCAGAGTAAAGCTCGCATGAAGCGGTCAAGATATACACTGCGCATATATTAAAATAGACCCATCTGGAGGACAGGGGCACTGTTGTTATCATACATGGGGAGTGGGAATGTCGAAGGTAGCACCACATCGCCTATCCACCCCAACCACTGGACACTGATCCACAATACGAATCTCACGACAATCCATGCATGCAGTTAAACAAGGGATGCCTTTCCTAAGAGAAACATTGCTTACCTTGGTAACCACATTCCGTACCAGTCCGGTCTGCAGCTCAAACGTCCACTCCGTGCAGTGGCACTGCATGCTGCTGCTGTCATTGCGAGTGCCATAACTCCCATTAGCGTATATAAAAGATGAACGCGTACTGCTTCTGCTGCTATTGTGTGGACCTTGAAACAACGCCGAATGACTTTTGGATAAATTGGTCGTGTTAGCCACGGGTACGACACATGTGATGTTGGGCTGGGCGAGCAGGAAATTATCAGAGTACTGGCTGAATCCAATGAACAGCGCTGGGATCCATGTCAGCACGATGAGCTGTCTCTGGTACTTCCCGAATCCCCCGAGGAACGGGAGCACACAGCCGTCGATGCGTGTCAGCAGCCCCGGCGTGGCTGTGGCTTCGGGGGACACGAAGCCGTTCTCGGGCTGCTGGTGGTCGTCCTCCGGCTCCGTCTCGAGCTGCACCCCGGCCATCGCGGTTTCGCTCATCCTAGATGCGTGTGTTAGCGCAGCCGGGGTTGGCACTAGTGCTACCCCCCCTTTCGACTCCACAATGCGTCAATGCCCCCGCGCTGATGGGGAAAGTCGTGCGCAGTCACTCACTGGAATGGGAAATAAGACGCAGCTCTTGTGATCAGGAAGCCGATCATGCCAGGAGAAGGTACATGGGGAATGCCGCTGTCTCTGAATCTTGTCTGTTGCGGCCCCGGTGTTGTTGTTGTGGTTGTTGCTGGATTCTCATAAAGCGGGATTGCAGAATTTACCGAATAATAAATCTGGTTTTGAAGGATCAAATAAAGGTTTGCCCACTCGCCCTTACGCCCTCCCGGCAAGCCATGTTGATTGCGTTTGTGCGGTGTGGCTATGGAGTAATCACAGAGGAAGTCCCGTGTCTGTCAGAGCTTCCTATTTCCTGGAGGTGCCACAGGTAACACACCTGCTGTCCGGGTAAATGCATAGCCTGCTAATCTAAGCACACCTTTTAGGTCAGCGGATGTAATTCAATGCAAATCAATGATAGTACATTGTTTAACTTCTTAGTAGAGACTGCTAGTGCTAGACATTATGACGCCCTGTTCGTTTTTAAAAAGAGGCGGGGTAAAGCAGGACCAAGCCCCGCCCTCTACTCAGTTGCTAACCTCATTCAAGCAGGTCAGCATATTAAACATCTGTAAGACTAGTTGAAACTAATTGTTTGTTTTGTCTTACGCAGTATAATCGAGCCCGATCAACACTCCCAACAGCTATAGCCTACAGCCCTATCTTGCATTTTGGTTAAGAAGACCTTGCCCTTGCCCTGTGGAAATGGCTGGTGATGGTGGTGGTGGTTAGGGTTAAGGTTGCCACTTGTTTGGCATGTAAACAAACTAGGCCTTATAATGAAAAGCATGATAAGAGCCAAACATTATGTAAGTCTGACATTTTGGTAAACTCTCTCTGGGAAGGTCCAGCTCTTGCAACATGGCCAGATACCCTTTCATCACGAGACGTTGGACAGCTGTGTTTATGCATTTCGACATTCCTTGCTTTGCAGGATGGACATTTTTATAATTTACACAAGAATATAGCGATGGGGCTAGATCTAATATAGATTAAGAACAAACGTGTGTCTCAGTCCTGACTTCCCAGCTAGAGATAGCAAAATGTTCAATTAAATTTCAATTCAATTTTATTTTATGTAGCCCTTAATCATAGGTACAGTCTCAAAGGGCTTAACATGCCATATATTTATTCTGCATTAAATTCATCCATATTGAATGTATCATTCCACATATCATAAAAATATAAGGTTTAGCAATAAATATAACATTGCTCTATTGATCATTCGTTAGCTGCTTCATTATGCCCACCAGACCATGATTTTTGAGGAACATGACACACATTTGTTACATTGGACCAAAGGCCTTGGTGTGTTTTTAGTCATCTTGGATGTTATTACCTTTCTGAAATAACGACTTGAGTCAAAAGTGTTTTGATTTACTGGTAAATGAATATGTTTGCAACTCATCTGAGTTCCAGTTGCATCTGAACTGGTCCTGTTCTGCCCGGTTACAGAACCATAAACTCATATTGGTGTCTGGGGAAACTCAGACATGTTTGGCTCGCAGCCCTCAGTGGCAGATGATTAATCTGCCATTAATCTGTCTGGTACAGTATGTTCGAGGGCTTCTAGACATGGTTGATCACCCGTAACCTTTATATCAGCACAAATGTCCTGCACTATCTAATAATAATAATAATAATAATAATAATTATAATAATAATAGTAATCATCAGCATCATCATCATATCTACTCTATATCATACCTAAAATATAAGTTACCAAGTTACCCATAGATTTTTCTGTTTGCTATAACTGACTTATTGCATTTTCCTTTTGTGTGTGTGTGTGTGTGTGTGTGTGTGTGTGTGTGTGTGTGTGTGTGTGTGTGTGTGTGTGTGTGTGTGTGTGTGTGTGTGTGTGTGTGTGTGTGTGTGTGTGTGTGTGTATTAGTGTGAGTGTGTTTGTGTGTGTGTGTGTGTGTGTGTGTGTGTGTGTGTGTGTGTGTGTGTGTGTGTGTGTGTGTGTGTGTGTGTGTGTGTGTGTGTGTGTGTGTGTGTGCGGGCGTGTGTGTGTGTGTGTGCGTGTGCAGGTTTGTCTTACATGCTTTTGTGGTATATTGTGTGCTTGTGTGTGTCTTTGTGTCTGTGTGTGTTTGTGGTTGTAAATGTTCTGCTGAGTGTGCTTGTGTGTGTTTATTTCACTTGGACCATACACACAAAAGTATAAGCATTGTAATTGGCCTGGTTGGCACAGGTCTCAACGCTAAGAATTTGTTTAGAATATTAATTTCAAAGTATACCTGGTATTGGTCAAAAACGGATTATGAAAATCATTTCAGTTTGATGTCCTGCAAACACAGCATATTTAGCTTTTTCCATGTTGATTGCTCTAGCCATTGTTTGAAACATATTTATAGTTCAGCTTGAAAGTTTCCTGATGACTGAGTCAGCAGATGGGCTATTGCAATATATAAAAATAAAGCGCTGACTCTGGCTGTAGTCCGGGGAGTAGTCCGGGGAGTGTAGTGGTGACCCCCTCAAGTGTTTTTTCCAAGATCTGTTTCTACTTTAAGTTAGTTAAATTCTTTATCTTTTTTATTTGTATTCATTTATTTTAGGGTTAGGGTTAGGGTTAGGTTGTAGGGTTATTGTTTAATTAATACTAAATCATGATATGAAACAAAATTAAACATAATCGTCTTGGACTAAGCTAGTCTGAAGCATAAGGTTACTGTGCCTACTAAACAAAGCTTTACCCTATAGCCAAACTAGCAGGGAAACAAATCAAACAAAACAATAGCATGTTATGAAGTAAGTAACACAACACCATAACACAGGAATGATGACAACGAATGAAACTTTTTCTATTTACCAATGTGTCGAGGTCCATCTTAATAAATGTTCAAAGTACAACGTCTAAATGTGTCGGCCGACTGTCTGCATATATACTTTTTATATTTCACATATCCACAGTTATAAACCCATTTCAAAGAAGCCAAATAATTACATCATTATGTTTTTTTCACAATGGGCTTTTCAAGAAATAAAGTCAAGTCTGTTGGTGTCATGGCAACTAGCTCCTTTACAGACTGCTGGCTGTGTCTCACGGTGGGGTGTTCTCAGGGCTCTGAGGAACCGTTCTCATGGTCCCCTTCAGTCCTCTTCCTTCAGCTTGTGGAGGAACCGTTCTCATGGTCCCCTTCAGTCCTCTTCCTTCAGCTTGTGGAGGAACCGTTCTCATGGTCCCCTTCAGTCCTCTTCCTTCAGCTTGTGGAGGAACCCTTGTCATTGTCCCCTTCAGGCTCCCCTCCCTCCCAGCCCTCACAATGTAATGCTATATCATAATGTATTCATTCCGGAGCACGCATAGAAACGATTGCATATCGTGACTAATTTGGCTACGTCTCTGGAAAGGCTTTATAATCCATCATCAGTGGGGTTTGCATTTGTGATACACATACAGTACATATTTATTATCGTGGCACAGTATTGTGAACCCCCACGCCCCCCCCCCCCCATCATTCTGGACCCTGCTTCCAGCTGCACATCATGCCCGGTGCCTCTAGTGGCCGGAAACTGTTTGCCCGCCTACGAGTGAGAGGGAAGGTAGGCAGGCTGAAGTCACCTATTAGTGGGAGGGAGAGGGGCAGGCTGAAGTCACCTATTAGTGGGAGGGAGAGGGGCAGGCTACGGCGACCTCTGAGCGAGAGTGAGAGGGGCAGGCTAAGGTCACCTCTGAGCGAGTGGGCAGGTGGGGAGCCGGAGGTCACCGGAGGCCGGTGTCACGGCCACAGAGGTCAAAGGGCAGATTCCTCCCTTTTAGATGTAGGGACATGGAGGATGATGAAGCCCAGCTGTGTTCCCTTCTCCTTCCTACGCTGTCTTCAGAATACTCTGAAGGTGGAATACACTCTCTAATGGTGTGCAGGATGTCAATTTCCCGTTAAAATAATGACATACTGATACTTTTTCACATGCAAAAACGTCTCCACACGCAAGGCTCCTATGCCCCCACTCCACCTGGCATTAGCATGCCTTTTACCACTATCCAAATGATATCCCATGGCCTTAAATGCATGATAATGCCAGGTGTTAAGGGGGTTCCTAATATATTTAAATCCGTTCTCCTCAATCCAAACTGTTGCCATGCCGCGACACACACTGGTTCACTCTCTGACATTGTGTCTCCTTGTTATGTTACCTGTTTAAATAAAAGGTAAAATAAAGTAATAATAGTAATCATGTTCTTCTATTCTCAATAGAGCAGCCATTCCCGGAGTTAAGAAGATGATATTGTCACTATTTTTTCATTTGGTGTAGTTGTATGTTTGGTCATAGAAACTTTAAACATTAGTGTGGCTCTGATCTGAGAATGATTTTCCTTGAGTAAACAGTGTGATTGGCTTCACACCGGTCTATTGGAATAGCTTTCTATGTGGAACGAACAATGAAAAATAATAAACAAAACAACCGACAAATAATAATGTAATGACAATGGGAGTGAGGTCATGGAGTACACAAAGATTTAAACCAGCATGACATTTCCTTTTGAATGAACACCCCAAATAAACAAAAACATATTGTAAAAAAAGTTTTAGAACCGCAATACATTGGAACCAACAATGATGCTTTTCTTTAAAAAATCAGCCCAGCGTCTTATTTCTGCAAGCAAAATCTCCTTGGGGCAACCCATAATAGGAAACACTAAAACACTCTGAAACCCTTAATTTAGGGAGATAGCCTACATTGGACAGAACAGCAGAAGCATGCCAGAGCATCGGAGACAGCAGCTGAACTAATATGGTGACGTAGTCTGAGCCATCCAAGCCCTATAGCTTCACATCTGGACCCAATATAAAATGTTATAAAGACTTAAATCTAGGTCTTGCAACAAAAATTCCTGGAGGCTAGCCTGTATCTGGTACTCATGTGAATTCACAACTACAGCTATACTTACTATATCTGCAGGTGAAAAGTGTTTATGGTTACCTTCCAATCAATTTAAGTCACTGAACTTTTGGAAGAAACAATAACACCATCTGAGAGAGTGTGAAACACCACAAGACAATAATATGTGAGTCATGCGATGAGTGCTTCCACACTGGGCTTATAGTTCACCCTAGTGGCTGCAGCTTGCACTGCTCATGTTTTCTGACTACGGCCGATAAAGAAATAATTATAAGTCTATTCTATCCTAGATATATACAAAGAAATTACTGCTTTTTGGTCATCTGAGACGAGGACACTTTTAGAGATTTTAAGAATGTATTCAAAACATAAGACAGGGCACACAGCAAACATTTCCTTTTGAGCTCGTATCCCTATTTATCTTTCGTTCATTCATCTATTTCTATATATGTGGGCCAATGTTCTTAACAGCATAACAAATACTGACCGACTGTAAGCGAAACCTTGTGACACCGCGTTGGAGCTGGTCAGGGAACAACTTATAACAATCTTTTGCACACTGCTGCCCCCAGCTGGCCAACTTAGAGAAGGTGAGTTTTAGTTACTACTTTCGCATTTTAAGTTCTAAAAAACAATGTCGTTTAACCGGTATTTTATCATCATTAGTAAAATTCGTATGCAATATTTGATTCTATAATTTCCAATATATTATTATTAAAAAAATTAAACTTAAATGTGGGTGGCAATCCATTTCCTTAAACATCCATTCTTGAAAGGGGTACATTATTAGTAGTTTTATAATTATTGATTAAATTATTATAACTATTGTTTTAATTTGAGATCAGTCGGATCTGTTTGCTCCTCCCTTGACTTATTGCAGAGACAAGAATTTAATTGCAGAATTATCCCCACCGAGTCCAACCAACTGAAAGCAGCCATTGTTCGTTCATCTTCGTGTCTGGGTTTTTATCATTCAAACCTGCTTGTCTTATTGCCTAGCCACACCTGTCAGCCGTACAGAGGAACCGCCCTTGGAAAATACACCTTTGTGTTGTGTGTTACGGTGTGTGTGTACGTGTGTGTGTGTGTGTGTGTGTGTGTGTGTGTGTGTGTGTGTGTGTGTGTGTGTGTGTGTGTGTGTGTGTGTGCGTGCGTGCGTGCGTGCGTGCGTGCGTGCGTGCGTGCGTGCGTGCGTGCGTGCGTGTGTGTGTGTGTGTGTGTGTGTTTGTATGCGTTTGGATTCAGTGTTTGTATGTTTCATTTAATAAACATAAATGATTAATAATGTACAATAACCCCCCCCCCCCCTCCCTCCCAACACTCACACACTCTGTTAATTCCAACCTGCTGGTTTAAGAAAGATTCCAGCAGCCATCTTTGATTCTCCCTTTCTCACAGTCTGTGTACTGTAAATTGAGGACAAAGCAGGCTTCTGTTTGGGGCAAAACAAACATTCTCATTTCGGAGAACTCTACCCTGAAAAACCTTAACTTTCATTGCAACCTGCTGATGTCATGCGTGTGTGTGTTTGTGTGTGTAATATGGCCTAACGTCTAGTCGCGTACACACCTGTTTCTCAACGTATTGTATAACGGCCTGATGTCTAGTCATGTACACAGCTGTTCCCCAACGTATACGTAAGCAGTGAGTCACACCTGAACGGTCTGTGATCGTCTGTGTTTCTTTTGTCTCCATGACGCACACATCCAGAATCATAGAGGTTTTAATATGTCCACACCCTGCCAGTGAGACGTTGCCAGAGAGTAATAACACCTCACTGTGATCTGCCTACCTGTTCGAAGTGCATGTCATGTAGGAACATTATATGGTTTAACACTGTGTCAAACTAGATTAAACACACAATCAACTAGGCCAAGCACACACATACACGCGCATTCACACACACACACACACACACACACACACACACACACACACACACACACACACACACACACACACACACACACACACACACACACACACACACACACACACACACACACACACACACACACACACATACACATGCAAGGTCAGCAAATACTACCATCAATGAGCATGGGTTTTTTCTAATATGACACATTACTGCCAAAACACTTTTTCTGATGTTGAGCCATCTCACAGTATCAGGAGGTAATCATTTCACACCAAAACAAGTGAGGGAGGATTCACTTTCGACCCTTCCAGTAAGAAAACGCCAATCTTTGTCAATCCAACTCCCGCTATATGACTCAGATAGATGAGGTCAATAGGATTATAAACAGTTATCCGCCCAGGAGACTCATCATTAAGCCCTTCATGTCATTGACTCCAATTAAAATGTGTCTTGCATGTTTGCCGTTTCTTCACTTTGGACAGAAACCGCGTTCCCAGAATAGACCCTGAACTTGAACCTGACCTCACTAAACACACACAATATTAACTGCACGTATCTTGTAAGTCTTGGCACACTCTGTGAACCACTTCCGCAGCCAAATTATTCTATCTCAAGGCTTATCACCAACACCATAAAACCAACCTACGTACTTCATATCCCAAAACGAATGCACTGTTAGGTAACACTAGCAGGCGAAAGGGCGGCAGCCCTAACAACCTCACAGGGTGGCACACCCATAGAATCTTCCAGAAAGAACAGAGAGGGGCAGTGGGTGCCTGCGTGCGTGGCTGTATGCCTGTGTTTGTGTGTGCGTGTGCGCGGCTCCGTGTGTGATGATAGACAAACGAGCGAAAAGTGCCACACCCAGACCACACCTCAAGGGTGACAGTAGTGGCTGCTGGGAATGCTGGCGATCTCCTCGTCACGCCACAGCTCCCCCGTGGTCTTGCCTTTACAAGTCGCTCCCGATACCATCTTCAGAGTGACCGCGTGATGATACCACGGGCAAACCTGTTGCGTTGATGACAAAAAGAAAACAACTTCAATGTGACTCATGTTGTGCCACTTTGATGTGATTATGTCGTTAAGTGTCCAACTGAATCCACCTAATTTCCTCCAGTTTACACTAGGGTGGAGGCCAGGCGCGGGCGGGGGGGGGGGGGGGGGGGCAGGGCTAATTCGCACACCAGGCACGTCCTGTCTTGCGTTTGGGGTTTTGTTCGGAGAGGAGAAGATGGATAGAGGGAGCGACCAAACGAGAAGGAGAGACACCCATCAGCCCTACCTAAGCCGAGCAGGGTGGGATTATGATGCAGGGTGAGTCCAATCTTGTGCTTGGGTGTGTTCCCACACTCCCAGACTGCCAAAGGTATCCTCACCGCCGATTTGAACCATACAAAAAAGCAGAATACTCATTCAAAACAGGTTCCTCGACTGCTCCAGCCTCAGGATGTGTTATAGGATCATTGAGTGTCAGCCCGTACTAATTTTAGATATATATTACGGTAATAAACAATGCCTTCATGTACTGTGAGAAACTTTGAGTGATAAAAAAAAACTGCCACAATTTGGGTTAAACTCAATGAAATGATAAGCTGTTGGAACATGAATTTCCATTGAAACATGAGTTCATTCATTCGCTTCTTTCTAAAGATCAAGGCTCTGCGGCCTACTCAAGAGGCCCTTAGGGCTCGCTGCCCGCCAGTTGAGCATCCCTGTCTGAAGCTGATTCTGTTCCTGGTTTGGGAAACGTAAACGGCTACAGTCCCTCACAACATGTGTGCAAGCATTAACTGCAAGCAGCGGGGGGTCACTGTAGGTGAAGAGCTGTCAGGGGATGAAGACATTCCATGCATTGACATCTCACTCTCTCACTCACTCACTCTCCCGCCTCTCTCGCTCTCCCTTTATGTTTCTCTCTCTCTCAGACTCTCCCTTTCTCTCGCTCTCTCTCTCTCTCCCGCCCCCCCCCCCCCCCCCCCTCTTTCTCTCTGTCTCTCTCGCTGTCTCCCTCGCTGTCTCCCAGTCTTTCCCCCGTCTCTCTTTTTCCCCCCCCCCCCCCCTCTCTCTATTAAGCACCAGAGGGCAGGCTAGGTCCCTTGTTGTATATTTAATTGAACTGCTACTTTGTATAGCATTTAACTAGCATTCAAGTTTACAACTACTATAAAGGTATAAGTAATGAAATTGGCTGACAAATCCTAAACCAATGAAAAAGATTCAATGCTGTCACCTTCACATTGGACGTGGGCCTACCTCAGTTATCGTGTATTTATGTAAGTGTATGTATCTCTCACGCACACAACAACTCACTCACACACACACACACACACACACACACACACACACACACACACACACACACACACACACACACACACACACACACACACACACACACACACACACACACATAAACACATGCATACAAACCCACACACTCTTAGTCACACGCCTACACGTTGGGCAATGCCTCAAAAGGGTGTGTGACTCTAGACCTGAACGCTCACACCTTTCACTTTTCCAATCCAGACACACCTATGTGAGGAGTGGGCGTTGTGCATTTTTGTGAATGCGTGCCAAATTAAAAAAGGGCTGGGCACACAAATAAATCTGTTATAATATCATATTATATATAATAATTTCTTTAACAAAACAAAGCTACAAAATAAATGTTGAAATGAAAATAGATTCTTGCGTCAACGCACACAATACGTTCCAGGAGAGAACATTGACCTCAGGAATGTTCACCCGAGCAGGATAAATGTTGAACCCAACATGGACACTTTCAATTTATCCGCAAAACCACTAAACAGGACAAGGCGCAGGAA
>NC_079419.1:6681289-6683789 GCF_026213295.1 Gadus chalcogrammus
AGATGCATCACCGTACCCACGGTGACGGGACCCAGCAAACAAAAGGAAAGCCGATAGCACAGTGAGGTAGTGTTTCCGAGGGAGGTGGAGTGAGGGGAAAGAGAAAAAGAAACAGCAAAGGGTTCTGCTGACCCTGTGAAAGACCGACAGGATGGAATCCCGGGAAGGGAGGACAGGGAGGGAGTGAGGGAGAGAGAAAGAGAGCGAGAGGGAGGGAAAATGAGGAACGAGGTGAAGTCGTGTGAAATGTGACACTCGGCGTTCAGCGGGGTCACGCGAGGCTGGTTTTTGGTATGTCTGTTTCTTTGGCTGATCGCTCGCATACCTCGGTGAACACGCCCTGACACTAACCCACCAGCAACACCAGCACCAGTAGCGGCAGCGACAGCACTCGAATTCAAACTGACAAACAAACACACACACACACACACACACACACACACACACACACACACACACACACACACACACACACACACACACACACACACACACACCCTATAATTCCTCTCTCCACCCCGGCCTCGCCTTCACTTATGACTTCAACGTCAACGATCCCCGTTTCTACAGTGTTTCTCAAGCTGGTATTAAGCTGCCTTCCCTGCCCGACATGTCCGTACTCTGTGTTGGCAAGTTTTGTATTAAAAATCCTGTTGGCCCCTCAGGCCTGAGGCCCCTACCTACAGCAACGGGCTTCCAACTGGAAACACCTGCTGACCTATTTTTCCCCTCTCCCCACTCCTGGTATCTCTAGTCGTGTGTGTGTGTGCGTGTGCGCATGCGCCTGTGTGTGTGTGTTTGTTTAAAGGTAGCTTACTTGTTGCATTAGTTCTCCTTTCACACAGACTTCTATTTAGCATTCCTTGACCTTTTTTTGTGTTGGTTCTTTTCTGTTTGGTCCAATGACTTGGCTTTGCTGCCTTCCTCTCAGCCATTAAAGTCGTGGACGGGGTTGGGAGGGGCGCTTAAACAAAGCAGATTGAATCGGGCAGAGAAAGGAAGAGGGAGTGTGTGTGTGTGGGGGGGGGGGGGGGTGAAAAAGTCAGGGAGAGCTGTGAAGGAGGAGCCATCTGGGGCTGGGTTTCCCAGAAGAGCTCTTATCAAAGCCCAGGGCAGTGAAGTATGGCTGGGAGGGGTGGCTAGCGGGGGGGGGGGGGGGGGGGGGGGGGGGGGAGGTAGGGGAGGGTAGGAGAGGAGGAGGGGGGTAGCTTGGAATTGTTTGCTGTAGGATAGGCGCTGGCCAGCCGGAGAAATTGATTTACTGCGTGTGCATCTGATGACACCTGGTGGACAAAAAGGGAAGTTATAAACACACTGAATAACGGAATGCATTACAAGCGATATAAAGCAAGTCCTGTATTATGTACAGCATGATTTTGTTTTTTCATTTTTACTTCACGTATATCGCTTATTTAATGTATCTTTTCCTTATGGATGTTATTTATTTGCCACGATAGTAAGCCTTGTTCCTCCGTGTTGCAGCGTCTGATTGAGACCGCGCCGTGGGGGGATGATGCTGAGGCCCTGGATCAACAGACCATCAGCCATAACAAATTCCACAACTCCATACAGAGGAGTGTGGAGGTGGACCGGGCCAGGGACGAGCTGGTACGTGGAGAATCACTTACCTTCTAGTCTCTGTTCCTCCAGCTCCTCCTCCTCCTCCTCCTCCTCCTCCTCCTCGTCATCATTCTGATCTTCATCCTTCTCCTCCTCCTCCTCCTCCAATTCATCTTCCTCCTCCTCTATATCCTCCTCCTCCTCTTCCTCTTCATCATCCTCATCTTCATCAACCTCCTCCTCTACTTCTTCATCATCCTCATCTAAATCTTCCTGCTCCACATTCTCTTCCTCCTCTTTCTCCTCTTCCTCTTATTTATTCCCCTTTATCAATGAGCTTCATTCTTATTATTCAGCTGTATGACTGGTTTATGAACTGAAACTCATATGAAGGATATTGTGTCTACTGTTCACCATTGCAATGAAATTTATCTTGAAACTTTAACCCCTGTTGTTCAGAACATGAGCCGTGACAAGCCCAGACTCAACACACTGGAACAGGAGTGGTCCAGTCTGCAGGTAAAACAAACAAATAATTTGACATGAAACAATTCATTAAAAAAATTCATCTTCTCCTAGCTATCTTTTTGGTTTACGGGGAACGGGTTAACCTAACGATTGTTGGTGCTTGGCACTTGCTTCTATGAACACCCTTACTGTAACGATGGCGATATATTGTTTCTCTCTCTTCTGACAAATACTCTTATTGTAAGTATCTTGGATTAAAGCGTCTGCTAAATGCCTTAAATGACCCCTCATTATCATCAGACGTTATCGTCCTCTGACATCCGCCTTCTCACAAAAGACCGCCTGTCCAACTCTCTCGCTCTCCCTTTAGAAAATGTCGGACAAACGGTTCTCGGAGCTCCGCGAGCTGCAGGGAATCATCGAGGAGATCTCCCAGGCCATCATGTGGGTGAACGAGAGGGAGGAGGAGGAG
>NC_079419.1:6688789-6703789 GCF_026213295.1 Gadus chalcogrammus
GGCGGTGGTCGTTCGTTAACTAGTGGTTATCGGTGTAGGGGTCGATTGGTAGAGCACACCGTTGACCTTGCTCAAGGTTTGACGGTTCGATAGCCACCATCGCACACTAATTGTATGCAGTCATTGCATTGCACGGTGCGTTGGTGCAAAGCGGTCTACCCGGCATAGCTCATCAAATGATTACATACAGTCCTTTACTCTTTCTGTCTTTATTCATGGTCCAAACTGAGTTCTTCAGATACTCCTGTGGCTAGTTAACTTCGGTTCAGTTTTCCCTCATTCATGTGTTGAGCGCCACCTGGTGGAGCAATGAAGCAGTGACGTTTGTTTAGAAACTTTAGTGCGCCTTATTTTTATCAATTAAAATATTTATATTTGGCAAGGACCATTCTGTCTAACAGTTCATGAATAAAGCATAAAAATGCAATAATAAATCAAAAAATTATAATTATAATCAAAACAAAACAAAAATTATAAAAGAAATATGTATCTATGTTTGGCGCCATTGTTTCAATTCTCGTATCGCACAAAGTAGAGCGATGATATATCGCCGTATCAATATTTTATCCCATCACTCATGGTGATGTGTTCTCGTTTGATGAGAATCCTTCATTCTATGTGCTGCGGTTGCCAGGTGGTGAGCAAGGACCTGGACGCCCTCCACGACGAGTACATCCGTCTGAGGGAGAGGATCCTGAAGCAGCTGGATGGGATCCCTGCCGACTCAGAGCAGGCCAAGTACCTACGCTCTCAGCTGGACTACATCAACCTGAGGATCGGAGACCTGCAAGGCCTGAACAACTCTTACTTCAACAGGTGAAGTCATCCACCTTTTAAACCTTCTTCAATCTTTATATGGATGGAGACTGAGCATAGATCCCGAGGCAGAAAGCCATTGTCGGGACGCACGTAGAAATATGTTTTGCAGAGAAACAGGTTTACAAGCATTTCAGAATAGTCTCTCTCTCAACTGAAGAATTCGGGATATTGTTTTAAAGCACATAGTCGGATCTTATTGGCTGACCAGAAAATTATCAACAGTGTTTCAATGCCAGCATAATAACCTTGATTGTAGTCAGAGGAAGGCCAGGTGCATAACGGGAAACAGAGTCTCCCTGTACTTTCTTATCTACCAGAACACTGTGTGTGTCATCATTTGGGCCTTCTGCTACGCGAGTGGTTTCAGTCGCGACCTTATCGGTATCCAAAAAAAAGATACAAATATTATTAAGTATTACATTAAGTATTTCTGGATCATTATGTTAAGATTTCCGTTTGATTTTACTTGTTTTACAAAAAGGAACCGAAATTCGCTTGCCGTGTGATCTGGGCTTAAGAATAAGAGTCCTTCCTTAAAGTTCGGCCTTCTGTGTGCTCCAGATCTCCTCAACCAGACCTTAACGTAACCTAAAGTGAAGGATGATGTAGTCACTATAGGTTGGTGTGTCATTGATTGTGATTTTGTCGTGTTGTGCGCAGGCTGTCCTGCCTGAAAGGCGTGCTGCAGAACATGAACCAGGTCCAAGATGTGGTGCAGGTGAACGAGGTGCTGCTGACGGAGAAGGACACCACCTCCCTTGACACCCGCGAGGTGGACGAGTACCGATCCACCCTTAGGGTTTGTGTGTTCGCGTTCTGCAGAATCTCACATCTGACAAATACAAATATTTATTGCAGCTATTATCTAAGATGAGATAGTGTTGTGTAACACACAACACAAACGGTGTAGGTGTTTTAGGGTTCATTCTGGTATTATTCCATGTAGTTATTTTCTATTTCCCACTAATGATGATATAGTATCATGTTTATTTCATAAAAAATGCCTGAGAGATAAATGTAAACCATAAAGCGTTCAAATGAAAGGGCGTGTTTTGAACGGCACTGTTATTCATGTGGCTCAATAGCAAATGAGGCTGGAGCTGGACCAGAAGAGAGACCTTCTTTCTGCCATGGACTCTGAACTGGCCTCCGCAGTGCAGTACAACAGCCAGATCTCAAGGAACTTCCACAAGTGTGACGTGGATCTGACCAAGTACGCTGAGCAGGTGGGCCAGCTTAACGACCGCTGGAGCCGTATCCGGTCTCAGATTGACAGCAGGTACGATTATAAATTATTATTATTATCCTTCATAAATTATTAAAAAATATTATTGTAAATTAAAGTTATAATAATAATAACACAAATAACACATTTATTAATCAATAATAATAAATCATAATCATAATTATTATTATTGTTATTATTATTATTATCTTTATTATTATTATGGAATAGTGTATGATAGAAACCAGATTGACACGACAAGATGGAAAAACACAAACAGCCCCACATCAACATAAGCACAATTCACCACACACCCTTGGACAAAATGTCTGACACAATGACTGTACAAAATGGCCTTGAGATGGCGTTGAAACCCAGCCACATCCTAGACAACCACCTGCGTGCTTACATCCTCTTTTCTCCAGTCAGAAAGAGCCCTAAAAATACTTCCACCACCCACGCCTTCATTTCCTCTTCCGCACACTCTTTCATCCTCCCTCCCCCCTCCCCCCCAAAGATTGTGGGACCTGGAGAAGCAGGACAAGGAGCTCAGAGATTACCATAAGAGCAGCGGTAACCTGGAGACATGGATAGACAATACCCGGATACGGCAGGACAGCCTGCAGGCGGTCAAGTTCACCGACATCCCGGCTCTGATGGATCACCTCAACCAGCAGAAGGCATGTTGTTTCCGCTCAACACAGTCACACCGAATCACACAGTGCTGCTGGATTGAAGACATTCACTGTACAGTTATTATGAGTTCATTTATTTGTTTTGATATTTTTCGTGTTCTTTTTCAAACTCGTTAAGATACTTTTGACGGTAAAACTAAAATACTATTGAGATCAATGATTAGTATAACTACATATTGGTAGATGTCCTTGTATGTTTGCTTGGGATTTATTTGGAAATCGCCCGAGAGGAAACTCAACAACAATTGAGCTGGCAAATGTAATCCCTTGACAAACCAAAATGTTTAAATAACTGAATTATTATTGACCGCTATCTTACTGCCAATGTGCATTCTCATTACTGTAAGTAAGATGACAGAAGATGTAGTTGTGCTACAAGGAACTCGATATGCTTCGTATGACATCAGCTACCATTAGTCTATCTTAATGATCCATCTCTTTTTGCGCAGGTGCTATATAATGAAATCAAAGGAAAGCATGAGAAAGTGGAAGATGTTCAGAAGGACGCAGAGATCTGTGCTTCTTCCATTAAGGTTAGTATCGATGTACACACACTGTACACAAAATATATATATTAACAGAGATTTAAATTGGTTGTCACTATGCCCCTGACGGTACAGTAGGCCTATGGAGTTGTAGTTGTGTGTAATTGTATGTCCCTTGTTGTGTCCGTGCAGGACTATGAGCTACAGCTGGCCTCATACAGTGCAGGTCTGGAGACTTTGCTCAACGTTCCCATCAAGAGAACAATGTTGAAGAGCCCTGCCTCTACGGTCAGGCAAGAGGTAGGAGATCCTTTGATCCAGCATCAGTTTACCGTTACCCATCAACATGGGGCTGATTTGCTAGCTATTGCTTATAGAGAATTTAATGTTTTCTGTCATGTAGAAGTGGGTATTTGCTGGCAAGGTGCACTGTGTCAAAACACTGTTGACTATTTGGGTGTTACCATCGCCAAATTAATATCCTGTGCAATGACTAAATCAAATTGCTGCACTGTACACTAGGGCTTTGACTCCGAACTTCGTTGTTCGAATATAATTTGAATATCAAAAATTAAATCAAAATTCGAATGAATATTAGGCAGCCCTTAATATTCAAACCTGTTATGGGCAGGCCAAGAGGGAGGGACGTCGGAGAACCCGACGCAGTCCATTCATAATATTGTAATGACCACGGAAGAGGCAGTGAATGAAGTATTGATTAGACAGCGATTTATTAGAAACCTAATAAACCGTTGGAACGCGGAAGACCGGTAACCATAGCAACGCAGTAAACAAACCTCGCGAAGCCCAATCCAGGTCTTACAGAACGCATTTAATGATCAAAATATTATTCATAAATATTTGAATATATTCTAATATTAATAAACAAACAAACTTCGAATAGGATTTTTGGGCAAAATTCAAAGCCCTACTGTACACTTTCACATTGTGTACAGTGTACCGTGTCATTTGCATGGCATTAACTTGTGTCATCTTGTGTCCTTGGGAATTTGGGTAAGCCGTTACTTATCATCCGATATTTGTTTTTTACTAAGGCGACAGTGCTTCACTCGAGCTACGTGGAACTCCTGACCCGCTCCGGTGACTACCATAAGTTTCTAGGAGAGATGCTCAAGAGTATGGAAGAGCTGAAGGTAAGGCTTGTTCGTGCTCCCGACGTCATGCCTTTGTTCTTAACACAAGTCTTTGAACAAAAATGAGACGTTAATATTTGATTGCACACAATTTCTAAATAGAGAAATCTTTTTGTTTGGTAAAAACGGCTCTATTGACTTTGCTGTACTTTGTGACCCCACCAGATGAGGAACACCAGGATTGAGCTCCTGGAGGAAGAACTGAGACGTCTGAAGGAGTCCTTCCAGGACCGCAACCACAAGAACCAGTCTCTGGAGGACGCACTGGCCCGCTATAAGCTGGAGCTCAGTCAGTCCAAGGAGAAACTCATCTCTCTGGAAGAGGTGAAGATGACCTCAGTGAACCAGGTCAACGCCACCAGGGAGAGTCTGGAAGGCACCCAAAACCAGCTAAAGGATCTCAATGACAAGCTGTCCCGGCTCCAGTACCAGCTGGACGAAGAGGTGCGCAAGAGGAGGCTTGCCGAAGAACGTTACACCAGTCAGCAGGAGGAGTATGAGTCCGCCGTGCGCCGCAGGCAGAAGGAGCTAGAGGAGGTGAACTGGTCGAAGATTGACCTTGAGAAGTTGGTGAAAGACAAGGAACGTGAACTAGAAAGGCTGAAGATACAGCTGGAGGAGGAGGCGGCGCGCCGCCGCGGGGCAGAGTCGGAGATGTCAAAGGTAAGAACACAGCACAAGCAGGAGGTTAGTCAACTCAGACAGACCTTCGAGACGGAGATCCACGTCACCAAGACGTCCGTGCAGCTGTCCTCGCAGCAAAAGGAGGAAGACGCCACTGAGGCCCGACTGATATGTGACCGACTCACGGACGAGAAGAGGGACCTAGAGGAGGAGCTGAGGAGACTCAGGCTGTCCATAGCCCAGAGAGATGAGCAGAAGGGCAAGGCAGAACAGGAAGTCCTCCAGCAGAGGGAAAGGATGACCGAGGAGGTTAGGAGGCGTAGCGAGATAGAGGTGCAGCTGAGGACCCTGGTCCAGAGGAGTGGAGAGGACGACCTCAGGCTACAGGAGGCACATAGCAGCAATCAGGAGTTGACCAGAAAGATCAGTCTCCTCAAGCAGAGCCTGCAGGAGGAAGAGAGGAAGAGGAGAGGCTTTGAGATGGAGATCAGTCAGTTGAGGGAGGTCCAGACAGAACTTCAGATGAAGAACAAGGCGCATATCGACGCAATGAACAAGCTCCAGGCTTCGGAGCAGGAGAGATCTGTCATCCACCTGCAGCTGGAGAAAACGACCAGTTCAAAAACTCAAGCGGAGCAGAGTGCAGCCAGGCTGCAGAGCCATACCCAGGAATTGCAGTGCGCACTGGACAACATGGAGTCCCAGCTGCAGAAGCAGAAGATGGCTTACCAGGAGGAGTTCACCTGCAGAAAGAGGCTTGACGCCGAGCTCGAGAGGACGAAGAACTCCTGCCGAGAGCACACCACAACCATTGCCAGCCTGCGGAGCATTCAGGAGGAAGCGTCCAATTGTGAGAGAAAATATAGCATGGACGTCAAGACCCTGCAGGAGGCCCTAGATAAGAGCGTCCGGGATTTGAGGCTCACCACCGACAAACTTAACCAGATGGCGGAAGAGCTAAAGCAAGTGAAGAAGCAGCTGCTGGAGGAACAGAGCCGTTACCGTGAGCTCAACCAGAGGAGTGAGAGCCTGTATAAGACCATTGAGGAGAAGACCCGCCTGCTGAATGAAAGCACGAAGGAGGTCAATAGGCTGCAGAGCCAGACCCAGAGCATCACCAAAGAGAGGCTGAGATTGGAAGAGGAGCTGAGAACCACGAAGCAGGACAGAGATGACCTGAGGGCAAACACAGAGAGTGTAGACGAAGAGGGTCGCAACCAGATCAGAGCTTTACATTTACAGCTCCAGAGCAGCAGCAAGAGAACCATGGAACTAGAGGCTTTCATCAATGACCTGACCAAGGAGAGAGAAAAGCTTAAGTTGGAAATAGACAAAATCCAAAAGCAATCCATTGAGGTATACTTGCGCTGAGGAATAATCCTAGTTTTTTTTGACTAGTTTTGTTCTCTCTTGCATGCCTAGGTATAAGGAATTAAAATTGCTTCATGCTTCACAAAATTGCTTCCCATTTTCAAAATATGATTTATTTTGAATAACCTGGGCCCTCAACCAATCATTAACCGCACTTACTAAAACAAGCCATCACCTGCCACATAACTGCATACTAATTTAATTTAATACTAAGGCGAATGCAAAATATCATGATCCTGTCCTTTTGTATTTGCATTTCATGTCCTTTTTTTGTAATTCAAAAGGTATAAATAACTTGCTTTCATACTGTTTTCTACGCCTTTACATACGGGAATTGGGAAATATTAAGTGAAATTAAATCCTTTAAATTGGAATCTAAACTGTAATTGTGTTTTGCTTATGTCTCCACAGACATCAATGATGATTCACGAATCCAAAAGCTCCTTCACTGAGCTGAAGCAAGAGAGGGAGGGTCTGCTGAGCAAGATGAAAATGATGGAGCAAGACAAAATACGCCAGCAGCGCATTGAGGAGGAGCTCACCCGCATTAAACTCTCACTGGAGACGGAGCTCCGCAACAAGCAGCGCCTGACAGAGGAAAACACTTCTGTGCGCAAAGATCTGGCCTATTTCAAGAGCCAGTTTGAGCTGAGGGACAGCGAGAAGAGGCAGGGAGACTCTGACCGGGACAGGGCTGATCGAGAAAGGGCTTCCATGAAGAGCGAGGTGGAGAGGCTGACGAGGGAGCTGAGGACCCTTGAGGAGACATACAAGAGTCAGCGGCTGATCTCTGAAAAGGAGTCCAGGGAGATGACTTTGAGGAGACAGACACTGGAGAAAGAGATACTGATGTTGCAACAGAGACCCTCCTCGCTAAGCAGACAGACCCAGACATCCGAGAAGGTTTCAACAATAGATCCATCCAAGTTGTTGTTTGACGGAGTGCGCCGCAAAGTTACAGCCCACCAGCTCTGCGACTGCGGTATAATCAGCAAATCAACGCTAGAAATGCTTCTCAGTGGCAGGAAGACAGTAGAAGAGGTTGCTGTGGACATCCAGATAAGTCTGAAGGGTACTGGTATAATTGCTGGCATGACAAGAGGTGCCCAGGGCAAAATGCCCTTCACAGAAGCCAAAACCAAAGGTCAACTCAGCCGAGAGTGTGCCCTAATGCTATTGGAGTCCCAAGCTGCAACTGGCTATATCGTGGACCCAGCATTCAACGAAAAGATGCCTGTGGATACTGCTTGCACCAGAGGACTTGTAGATGCAGAAGATAGAGATGTTTTGCTGACAGCTGAAGCAGCCAGCACAGGATTCAAAGATCCATTCAGTGGCAAGTTGCTGTCTGTTGGTCAGGTTCTAAAACAGGGTCGCATTGACAAGCCGACTGCAATTCGTTTGCTTCAAGCTCAGGAGTCTGTTGGTGGTATCATTGACCCAGTACTTGGCGTGTTCCTGCCTAAAGATCTGGCTTTGGACCGCAACCTTATTGACGAGGACCTCTACGTGACTCTGAACAAGAAGCCTGACTGTTACCTGGATCCAACTTCAGGGAAAAAGATAAACTATAGTGATTTGAAGTTGAAGTGTAAAATCGATTCTGTCTCTGGCCTTCTTCTACTCCCTGGCGAAAAAGAAAAATGCATGACTGTGAAGGGGATTCGTAGTGAAGTTCCCATGACAGAGTTGGTTGCCTCTAACCTTCTGAGTAAGGCTGACCTGGAGAAAGTTTACCAGGGCACCCTCACTAGCCAAGATATTGAAGACAGGCTGAAGAACTACCTTTACGGCTCTTCCTGCATTGCTGGTATCTATGACGAGGCCAAAGACAGAACCATGTCCTTCTACATGGCCATGAAAGAAGGCTTGATCATGAGAGGGACTACCCTCGAGCTTCTTGAGGCCCAGGCTGCCTCTGGTTTCATGATTGATCCGGTCAACAATGTTTTCCTGACGGTGGAGGAGGCAGTTAAGAGAGGTGTGGTTGGGAACGAGTTCAAAAAGAAGCTGATATCTGCAGAGAAGGCTGTCGTTGGATACACAGATCCAGAAACCGGGAATACAATCTCCCTTTTCCAGGCCATTGACAAAGATCTAATTGAAAAGGGCCATGGAATTCGTCTGCTGGAGGCACAAATTGCAAGTGGTGGGATTATTGACCCGAAAGAGAGCCATCGTATTGATGTTGATGTGGCCTACAGAAGGGGCTACTTCAACGAAGAGATGAATGAGATCTTAACCTATGAAGGAGACGACACAAAAGGCTTCTTTGACCCAAACACCAAGGATAACTTGACGTATCTTCAGCTAAAGGAAAGGTGCATCAAAGATCCCAAAACAGGTCTAGTGCTCCTGGCACTGAGAGACAAGAGCAAAAAGACCAAGGATTTTACCGAGAGCCGCAAAAACGTGCTCCGGAAGAGAAGGGTGGTGATTGTGGACCCTGACACAGGGTTGGAGATGTCCGTGAGGGAGGCCTTCCACCGGGAGCTCATTGACTACGACACCTTCCTTGACCTGTCAGAACAGGAGTGCGAGTGGGAGGAGATCACGGTCAAGGGAGAAGATGGATCCGTCCGCGTGTTGCTGGTGGATAAGAAAACAGGAACTCAGTACGACATCAATGAGTACCTGGAACGTGGCGCAATCGATCAAGCCTCCTTGGACAGGTACCGCAGTGGAAACATCACTCTAACCGAGTTTGCTGACCTCATAACTCAAAAAAGCAGCAGTAGAGAGATGAACATTACAGCCAGCACGGCTGATGATGTGGCCACCTGTACCAGCCCCACCCAGGCCCGGCCGTCCTCCCCAACAGTCCGCAAGCGCTTCAATAGCATCTCCATCACCCTCTCTCCCGCTGAGATGTTCGATGACCTAAGCCCCGTGGGAGCAATATTTGACACAGAGACCCTGGAAAAGATCACCATTTCGGAGGCCTGCAGAAGAGGCATAGTCGACACCATTACTGCACAGAGGTTGCTGGAGGCTCAGGCCAGCACAGGGGGAATTATCAACCCTTCTACTGGCCAGCGGCTTTCTCTCCAGGATGCGGTCCATCAGACAATCATTGATGAAGATATGGCTCCTAAGCTGAAAGCCTCCCAGAAGGCCTTCACCGGCTTTGAGGACGTGAAGAGCAAAAGGAGGATGTCAGCTGCCGAGGCGATGAAGGAGAAATGGCTGCCTTACGAAGCTGGCCAAAGATTTCTAGAGTTCCAGTACCTGACAGGTGGCCTGCTGGAGCCTGGCTCCGGGCGGCGTATCTCTATGGAAGAGGCCATCCGCAGGAAGTGGCTGGACGGCCGAGAAGCCCAGAAGCTCCAGGATACACAAAACCACCAGAAGAACCTGACCTGTCCCAAAACCAAGCTGAAGATCTCCTACAAGCAGGCTATGGACGGCTGCATGGTGGAAGAGAGCAACGGCATGAAGATGCTCCAAGCCACCTCCATATCCTCCAAGGGGATCAGTAGCCCGTACAACGTGTCCAACCCGGGCTCCCGCTCTGGGTCCAGGCAGGGCTCCCGGGCCGGCTCCCGTAGGGGCAGTGTGGATTACTCATCGTCGTACTCCTTGAGTGTCTCTTCTTCTTCTGTCAATAAATCCTTCAGCAATAGCTCTCTCTCTTAATATGCAAAATCTGACTTCGGAGATGGCGAGAAGTCATTGAATAGATTGTTTTATGTAGTTGCAATATCATTTGAGTAGATTTCCAGATTTTCAAATGTGCTTTTTGCTACATAGTGTTACAATTAAAGTTGGGCAATCTTTTTATCTTTTTTTTTTTTTTTCTATGTTATATTTTAACCAATCTTATAATCCTGAATCAATCCTTCAGTTTTCTTTAAAGTTGGGTTTCTATGTTTGTTTGGTGTTAAAATATTAGGGAATATATATTCATGCTATTGTAATGGACAAATGTTTTTGTATGTAATGTAGGACCGATTTTTTAACCTAGCCTTTTGTTATTTTTATGCCAATCTTTAAACTGCCAGCTATCTAACATTAATAATTGGTTAAACACATTGAGTCTACTTAGATGCTACTTTTGATACTACTCATAACTGTTAAAGTTTATCCTATACTTAAAATGTATGAAAAATAAAAAGTTATTGTAAGAACATTAAAAGAATGCACCAAACCTTTGCATAATGAAAAATAAAGATTTCTTAACATAATTTTGCATTAAGGTTTTTATTTATTGTTTTTATTTAGAATTTCATATTCTATCAAATAAAAAAATAAAAAATAATATGCAACGATAGGCCCTGTTGCCTGCAATTAAATGCATATTTCTACCTGTAGATGGTGCTAACTGTCAATCATTCATTTGGAAGCATGCCTGAAGAAGCTTTGCCCTCATGCATATTTATAGGTCCATGGCATAGAGCAACAAATAAAGTTAGCGGTAGGCTTTGAAGCCACATTTTAAATAAAGGCTGTTTATATTAGCATATCATTAAAATACTCGCTACATTAAATACTATTTCAAACAAAAATTTCACACTCTATTTGAATAATTAAACTAAGCACATAACTTCTGAAAAGCAAATTGTGTATTGCTCAGTTGACAACGAAATAATCCGAAAAATGTAAACTCTACAAGAGTGAAAGATTAACTACTAGGGGTTATTACAGGTTTAGAAAAAGTAATACATTATCGGCTCCATCCCAAACTGGAGTATTATGTAACCAAGGCAGCATTCATTATTGTGGCTCTTTATAATTGAATGCCATATTCTCACTCATGTTATGAGATCTCACTCTAGTTCCACGTCTTGTAGGCCTAACCTAAATATAGTTTATCGTAAAATAACTTGGAGAGAGAGAGAGAGAGAGAGAGAGAGAGAGAGAGAGAGAGAGAGAGAGAGAGAGAGAGAGAGAGAGAGAGATGCAGAGGGAAAGAGAGAGAGAGAGGAAGTGAGACTACAGAGAAAGAACGGGACGGGAGGAAAGAGTGAAAAGGGGCGGGGCCCTGGGGGAGGACTATCCCATGCCAGGACTTGTGGTCGCCTCAGCGGCAGTCCTACTGGAGGAAGTTGTGTCGGCTCTGCTGGAACGGGGGGCTTGGGGGTTGATGTAGCGGTGGTAGTGGTGGTAGAGCAGCAAGCAGAGGCAGCAACAGCACCAGCTCAGGGGAAGAGCAAAGTACTTCCATTTTAGCACCGATAGCGGGAGTGCAACTGAACCATATGCTGTGGGAGAGAACAGTGTTCACAGGGAGTCGGGACAAAGTGAGCTTCACGGGAGTTGTCGATGGGATCGCGAGCACATTCCAGCACGAGGAAAATGAGTCCCCCAGCCTTTGGGCAAGCCTGTGTGACGGGCCGAGGCGCTCTTTGACTGTGGACTTTATTGCATCCCTCTCACTGTCTCCTGTGCTTGCCCCTCTCTTTACCACTGATTGACAAAGGGAATCAGTAAAAACACAAGGAATCAAGACTTCTGCATTCAGTGTGAAAAGGTAAGGTTTTGTATTTATACTTCTGAGGTCCGTTTTAAGAGTTTGTTGCTGAGCTTTTGGGCTCTCACTTTAATCTGCTGAAGTGTGCAGCCTTTATGTGACTTGTTGGTCTTTTGCAATGTAATTTATGCTTTACTATTTCCCATATGCTCTTGAGGGAGTGCACAGCGCCACACACACACACACACACACACACACACACACACACACACACACACACACACACACACACACACACACACACACACACACACACACACACACACACACACACACACACACACACACACACCACACGCACGCACACACGCACAAACACACGTACATGCCTCTACGTTCGTGTGCACGCACTTTAAGACCAAAGCAAGGATTATAACATGGCTTATAACATGGAGTCATACAAACTGAACGCTTTTATGCTTTTTTCTCCAACTCTATAAGAATGGGCCTGTTACTTTATAGGTGTGAAGAATGGGCTAATCTATTCAGCACATTTATGTCCCTCCTTTGATATGATGTTACCATGTAGTTGACATTCAGTCCCCCTCTGTTCCCCTCCCTAATGTAAAACATCTGGGCTGATCCTAGCCCCTAATGCTGAGTAGAACAGGCCATGCCCCCCCCCCACCCTAAAAAGAACTAAATAACACAACAGAAGCACCAAAAGAGGTGTAGACCGATCTGCACTGAGACAACGGGATGATGCCTTCTATACCCTGTTTGAGCTACAGCTGCTGCATGGTATTTGCAGCCCGGGGGCTAATGCAGTGCAGTCCCCAGTCGGCCATTGTTGATGATCCGAGCGAGCCTTCCTCGCATCATCACAGCAGCCGACCCTGGCCCCCTTGTCTTCCACCTGCATGTCCTAGTCTCTCCCTATCCCCGCTTTGAGTCTGAAAACAGAAACACACCTGCATTCCCCCCGCCCCCCCCCTCACACACACACACACACACACACACACACACACACACACACACACACACACACACACACACACACACACACACACACACACACACACACACACACACACACACACACACACACACACACACACACACACACACACACAAGCACATCTCTCTTTCAAGCAACAGTACACCATGCAGGTTGTCGTGAACATTTAGCGGTCTAAACTCTTTCAAGATTAGCCTTAATTACAGAGTTGGTTGGGACAGGAGAAACTTAACTGGCAATTATAGCTTTTTCTGCCTGGGTTTATTTCGCAAACGCCTGATAAGTCCAACACCCCCCTCCCGCCATCGTCTTACTCAATCTTTGACTTTGTGCGTTATCAATAACCGTCCCATGGAAGGCAAACAAATCAGTGTGTGGGAACCGGTCGTTGTGCACGTTGGGACCCAGCGGAAATGAGTCGGTTCTATGGCTCCTGGAGCTGTCTCACTGTGCTGATAACACAGGGCTAGTCATGCCGACAAAGGATTTATGAATGGATTGTGTCGTGGGTGGGTCCTGATAGCGTGGTTTGGACAGGTGGGTCTGGAGAGGGGGGGGGGGGACGACGACGACTGTGTGTGTGCGTGTGTGTGTGTGTGTGTGTGTGTGTGTGTGTGTGTGTGTGTGTGTGTGTGTGTGTGTGTGTGTGTGTGTTTGTGTGTGTGTGTGTGTGTGTGTGTGTGTGTGTGCGTGTGTGTGTGTGTACTGTACAAGCGGAACTTTGTGGTCTGGCGTCAGAGCCTTG
Organism: Gadus chalcogrammus; assembly: GCF_026213295.1. Classification (NCBI taxonomy): domain Eukaryota; kingdom Metazoa; phylum Chordata; class Actinopteri; order Gadiformes; family Gadidae; genus Gadus; species Gadus chalcogrammus. The sequence goes on from NC_079419.1 coordinate 6,702,336, forward strand.
AATGCTAGTAGACACGAGTACAGAACGCCATGAAATATCCCTTTGTCACATGCAGTGCCCCGGCCACTAAATCACCCAACATGTGTGAGTTATTAGAGAGAGGGGGGAGCGAGGGGAGGGAGAGAAAGAGACTGAATAGGGGGGGAGGAAAGGGCAAAGAAGAGGAAGAGAGTTTTTAAAAAAAGAAGAAAAGAAAACGAGGGAGCGGGAGAGTGAGAGGGGAGCGTAACGCACTCTGGAACTCATTCCAATATGACCTTGGGATAGAAAAGGGGCTAATTAGGGAGCATTTAGGGAGAGATGGCGGGTGTGTAGTGTGTGCCCATTCACTCCGTGGCTGGTGTTCACTCTTATTCTTTATGTCCTTTTTAAAATATCTCATGAAAACAAGCCACTCTGCAACTATACGTTCCACTGCCAGGATGACTAAATAAACAGACTAAATATACGCCCGGGCCTTCCGCGGCAACAGGTTCTATGGTTTGTTGATTTCCTGTTCCTCGATGTCCAAAGTGCTGTCGGAGACACAAAAGACCGCCGCATGAAATGCATAAAACCCCATGACAGGAAACGGAGGGGCCCACGTCTGTGGCCGGGGCCTCCGTTCGACCAGGCCTGTCCGCAGGTTCACCATCGCCATGGCGGTGTAATCTCGGAACTCGCAGGACGTGCTCCTTAACATTCATCCCGAGCGTGGCGCGGGGGGGGCGCCCTGACGTGGTTCAGAGCGGCGGGAGCTGATTGTTATCAGGACATCGGCGGGTCGTCTGAGCCGAGGGCCCCGTGGCTTTGTGCATCGGAGGCTAAAGCCACGTCTTGGAAGCTCTGCTGAACCGCAGTTCGGAGAATGTTATCATCAGCGTTGTCGAAACCGCAGAGGACAGAACGGTGTACGTCGGAGGTACGGTGCGCGGTCTCTCCGAGCTCTTTCTGATCGCCTGACGCGGAGCGGTAGGGTGAAACATGGTTTTGGCGTTTCACGGGTTCCCTGCAAAAACATTCCAGTGAACCAGCCTCCCTTGCACATGTACACACGCACACTCCCCCCAAACCCAACCACCCTCTCCCCCTCACTCCCTTCCTTCAGAAAAAAAAAAAACTGCCAGCCAGACTTCCTAAAGCATTTATGGCCTTCTAGGTGTTATTCTGGGGTTGGAGGACAAACGGCTCTGGGAGATCGTGAATCTGCCTGGTGGCTTAAGCAGAGCTCAGGCTCTCCCATGGAGAGAGAGAGGGGAGACTCTGGGGAGCTGCTGCTGGCAGATGCTTCCCTCTCACACCTCCTGGAGCACAGGTCTAGCCTGCTCGCTTGTCTGGGTGGGCCCTGCACACACGTAACGGCCCCTTTTGACCCCCAGCGCTACCACAACAGGTTATGGAACAATACAGGCTGCCCCAGGGGGAATGTTCCTTTGACGCTCCAAATCCAGTTGGGATTGCCGCTTATTTTTCTT
>NC_079419.1:6706289-6736289 GCF_026213295.1 Gadus chalcogrammus
CACACACACACACACACACACAGACAGCCCTATTTCCCCGGGTGATGACCTCCTCAGACACATGGACCCTTTCATTCTGCTGTGAGGGCCGCTTAGAGCCACAGCTCATGCACCTCCTGCTTTATGGTTATTCTTCTTCAAAGTGTGTGTCCCACCCCCCCCCCAAACTCAATACAGACTTGGTGGGCGAAGCATTGTGTTCCCCATAAATGGATGAGCTCAGTCTAACAGATGATCAGAACAAACAATCAATGGTTGGTGACCCTTGGAGAGGAAACATCACTGCTGTTTCGATGTAGTGTGTGTGTGTGTGTGTGTGTGTGTGTGTGTGTGTGTGTGTGTGTGTGTGTGTGTGTGTGTGTGTGTGTGTGTGTGTGTGTGTGTGTGTGTGTGTGTGTGTGTGTGTGTGTGTGTGTGTGTGTTTTAAAACAGATGGTTAACCCCAAAACAAAATGCATTTCACGTGGTTTTATTTATACGATTATCTAGAATCTTCTCGTTCTCATCATCACCGGTTCAGAAAGTAACCCTTTCTGACAGTTTAGTGGGTGCTGCTTGTTGTTCTGAGATTAGCATTAGCACAGATTTATAGCATTAGCACTGTGCTTCAGCGTTGGCACAGTGTTTCATCGTTAGCTCTGTGCTGTAGCATTAGCTCAGTGTGTGGGGCGGTCGGAAGGCAGTGACTTTGTTTGTCTTGTCTCTTCACCAGCTGGCAAGTCAGAGCAACAGGGAGGTCAGCCCACCGATGACTAGATAAGAGTGTGAGTGGGGGGCATGGGGATAGCCGGTCTCATCCGGAATTAGAATATTTGTAAACTTTACCCAATCTTCTCTCTGCAACACAATTGCATGATTTCATTCTTGGTTTGAGGTTGCCTAAAGGGAGGGGATATTGTATTTCAAAAGTAAAGAATGCCTTTAATATGCTACTTGTGATATTCCACTGACTCCATTACTGCTGAACAGCTAGGCTGTTTCTGGGTAAACAAAGAACTCTGTGTGTCGTTCAATGTGGAGTTGAGGTCGCACTCTAAAGATATCGGCGGGGAACATGGACACAATGAGAGGAGCTCGGGACTTTGACCGTTCAATATTGACAGCGGTGAAGTCACCGAGGTACACTGGGGGATAGTGTGGAGAGGGGGAAACTTCCACGCGGTTCAAATCTCAGCTCGCTCTCACAAAGTCCTTGTACTTTGATTGTGTTTTTTTTCTGAACAGGAAACGTCACGAGTTCAGAATGGAGGAGGGATACGAGCTGGACCTGACCTACATCACGGAGCGTATCATCGCCGTGTCCTTCCCCCGGGCCTGCTCGGAGGAGATCTACGCACACAACCTGAAGGATGTGACGCGCATGCTGAGGTCCAAGCACGCCGACAACTACCTGGTCAGTAGTGGCCCGCTAGTGCCTCCACCCCGCCCCCTCCCCCCCCCCCCCCCCCCCCCCCCAGCCCCCCCCCTCGCCCACCCAGGCAACCGAGACTGCGCTGTCAGTCAAAAGTGTCAAATTAAACAAATAGCGCCGATGAAGATGTCGATTGTCTTGAAAGAGGATTCATCGTGATGTGGATCGGACGATGAGTCGCTGATCATGAGCTCATGCATCACATTAGACCCGCCCCCCCCCCTCCCCCTTGGTCCCGAGTTCAACAGCCATTGGCTTTTCAGATGCGTCTGCTCCGTCTGATTGGCCGAGCCGGTTTTGGTGTTTGTTGGTACTAATCTGATGAGTCTAAGGTTAGCGAGGGGGGAGACGTTCACTGTGTTATCTCACCGGCTTCTCTCTGTGTGTTTTCTCTAGACTATCAACCTGTCAGAGAGAAGAGCCGACCTGTCCAGAATTAACTCGAAGGTACTAAGGTCGAAGGAACGCTTAACTTTGACATCAGCCAAGAGTTAATACCAAAACAAGCATCCATGATTAGAATATCAACCCACTTACACACAGATAAAAATAATAAAATAATCAATGGCCTTCCCTTAGGTGGGCTGGGTGGACTTGTTGAGACTAGAGTGGATATTATTGAACCATCTCTGTCTCACCAATCATGTGAATCACTAAGTTAGTCACCGATGGGGTTACACATCAGCCACTGTGTAGAGATTGTGTATGTGTATTTTTGTGTGTGTGTGTGTGTGTGTGTGTGTGTGTGTGTGTGTGTGTGTGTGTGTGTGTGTGTGTGTGTGTGTGTGTGTGTGTGTGTGTGTGTGTGTGTGTGTGTGTGTGTGTGCGTGTGTGCATGTGTCATAACGTCTTTGTACGCATGTGATTGCAGACTCTGGACACGGGCTGGCCTGACTTGCACGCTCCGCCTCTGGATAAGATTTGCACCATCTGCAAGGCCATGGAGGGGTGGCTGAATACTGACCCACTGCACGTAGTGGTAATCCACTGTAGGGTACGTGCCCCTCCCCCCCCCCCCACCACCACCACCACCACCACCAAAACAGCATCTAGCTGTATTAGTATTAGTACACTAGGGGAATCGTGCTGGCCGTTATTGTGTTGAAAGGTGCCATTAGTGTGTTAGAGCTGTTTTGAGCGATGTTCATGGTGTGTTATGAATTCACAATAATGGGAAGATTGTTAATGTGCATGCAAAGTAAATATGAATTTTCTGTGTGATTTTAGGGCGGCAAGGGACGGATTGGAGTGGTTATTTCATCGTTTATCCACTTCACCGACATATCCGCCAGGTAAATAATACAGTACAACTATTAGTGTTGATGGTATCTACTGCGTTTTTGCTTTTTGAAAGGTCTTGCCATGAAATATAATTGTTTGAAATGAGCACCTATGTTCTGATGGCTTAATTGGCCCAATTTTATTCCAATGTTATTCCAAAATATAATTTCTTCTAAAGGACTCCTAGTTCCATAGACCGCAGGCGAACACTGTGCTCAACTGCTCATAATATAAAACCGCAAGAAAACCCCATTGACAGATTGAGATTTGGGGTCAAAGTGAGTCAGACAATGAGTAAAAGAAGCGTCAATTCGGAAGGGAAGAACCACAGCTATTCACAATGATTCACTGCTTACGGTGCGGGCATGAATCAACCCACAACTATTGACTTTGGGCCCTGGTGTCAATTTCTTGCATTCAAGATTTCATCATTGTATTCTGGGAACCAGAAAACAACACAGACGTAGTTTGAGCAGGGTTAGGGTTAGGGTTAGCATCGTAAAGTACAAAGGGCGGCCGTGCTTCTGATATTCCCCCGCTGTCTGCTCAAGAGATTTAGAAGCTCTGTTTGTCTAATCCCACTTCCAGAATCAAAAACAAGGGCAAACGTTTCTTCAACACAAACAGAAAGAAACCCCAGCAGGGAGTGTGTGTGTGTGTGTGTGTGTGTGTGTGTGTGTGTGTGTGTGTGTGTGTGTGTGTGTGTGTGTGTGTGTGTGTGTGTTTTTGTGTGCGTGTGTGTATTGGTCTTATTTGCCCAAGTAGATCTTTTCCACACACACAGCCATGCCCCCTGTGAGTAGCCCACGACAGCTATTGGCCAGCCAGGTCTGACTTCCTGTTTTTGTTTTGTATTGTTGAGAGCTAGAGAGAGAGTGAGAGAGAGAGTGAGAGAGCTAGAGAGCGGGAATCAAGCATTAGTCGGGGGTCAGGGGTCGCGGCAGGTACAAACTAAAAGCACAGCCACGATGAGGAGCTACAGGAAGAGATCGTGGAACAAAAGCGGGAGATTTACACTCAAATAGATGGGCGGGCGAGGGACAACGAGGGAGAGAGAGGAGGCCGGTGCCCAAAGGTCCCCTGTTGGTTCTAGTCGTGGTGGAATGGCAGCGCTGTGTACACACTCCTGGCCTCTCTCTGTCCTCTGTCCCCCCTCTGTGTTGGCTTAAGGAGGCTATTGTTCTTCTCCCTGTTGGACCCCCACCCCCCCAGTCCCCCGTCCCCCACTCGTCACTTTCCCCCTCTTGCCCCACTCGCCACGCGTATGTTTATTTATTTGTGTGTGTGTTTGTGTCTGTGTGTGTGTGTGTGTGTGTGTGTGTGTGTGTGTGTGTGTGTGTGTGTGTGTGTGTGTGTGTGTGTGTGTGTGTGTGTGTGTGTGTGTGTGTGTTCACACGTATGTTTGTGTGTTCATGTGTGTGATCATATATGCCTGTGCCTGTTTGAGTGTGCCCATGCACATGTGTGTGCACACATGCATGCCTTTTGTGTTCCTAATATGTGTCTCTGTAGGTGTTTCTTAATGGGTGTGTGTATGTGTGTGTGTGTGTGTGTGTGTGTGTGTGCGTGTGTATGTGTGTGTGTGTGTGTGTGTGTGTGTGTGTGTGTGTGTGTGTGTGTGTGTGTGTGTGTGTGTGTGTGTGTGTGTGTGTGTGTGGTTGTTTCTGTTTGCATGGTTGAGTCAGCAGCACGTGTCTATGGCGGTTTCCGGGGGGGGGGGGGGGGGGGGGGGGGGGGGGTGGCTACTAGATTTGATGATTATGATGATGATGATGATGATGATGATGAGGATGATGATGATGATGATGATACTGGCAGAGCAGGGAGGGGGCCGTACTCATGACTCCAGGTTCAGAAGCCAGCAGAGGGTTTGTAGTTTGAATCCCTGTTGCTGTTCTTGTTGTTGTAGCGCCGACCAGGCCCTGGACCGCTTCGCCATGAGGAAGTACTACGACGACAAGGTGTCCGCTCTGATGACCCCCTCCCAGAAACGGTACGCCCCCCCCCCCCCCCCCGTGTGTGTGTGCCCCTGTGCACCCCTGCAGACAATCAGGATCATTTCGAGGCACAATTTTATTAAAATGTTGGGAAATGCTTGGACTCGCTTTACAAATACAGAGTCAACGACCAACGTTTTTTTTTTACAGGTGCTGTAAACTCTGCCAAATAATCCCAATCAGTGTTTTTCTGTACCCATATCGTTCCGCCCTAGTGTGTGTGTGAGCATTACTCTCTGAAACCCTGCCCGGGTTCAAAGCCCTACTTTTCTCCTAGAATACCGTGCAAGATTGTAATTATCAGTATTGTACTCCCATGAGTGTCCCTTTTTTTTCTTTCTTTTTTTCACGGCCCCTTCCCTTTGGGGGGTGTCCCTAGCTGTGACACCTACCCTCCTGTCACAGAACCTGTGTGCATCGCGACAATAGACTGCATGACTATGAACTGTTTTTGCCCAAAATCCCCACCTCTCCTGCCCACACACACTTCGAAAAAAGCGGGGCGAAAAAAAATAAAACCAAACCATTGTACGGTCGGGTTTTTGGGAACGGGAATGGGATCTCGTGGTGGCCCAGCTGGTAATCTTAAACCCTGGCCATGGGCTCCTGAGTCACGGTGACTCATTCACGGAGCTCCTACCTGCGGCCAGACAGTTCAGCCTCACACACACACACACACACACACAGAGAAGGGTGTTCCTTTTCTCTTTAACAGTTCCCGAAACTGTGTCCCGAGTGGATGGTGAGATCCGGCTACCGCCTCGGGTCCCAGAGCGTGTGTGTCTCAAGACACGCACACGCACAACCCCCCGGGTTGTGCGTGTGCGTGTCTTGAGACGCACACAGAGCTACGCAGTGAAGATTACGTTAGGATGCATTATATAATGAGGCTATGTTGTCCCTAAACAGTGAGAGTAATGCCTTTCACAGGGCACCCAAGTTTAAAGACGGGCCAAACCAACAGACAAACAACTTTTGGTTTAGAACAAAAAGTCCAATGAGCAATGAGCTGAGTGCAGCATGGATTGTTTCAGGCTGTTTATTTTGAGGCAGATTAGAGGAGTTCTTGAAGTGACAATATAAAGGGGCATTTGTATTTCATATTCTGGGTCTGTTGGCGGTTTTCTGTGTCAATGGGAGGCAGATGGGAATTCAGTCGAGCGCTGTGAAGCTAATCTGTTAGCATTAGAACGACTGTTGCTGTTGTTGTTGTTGTTTTTTACTCATGCTTCTTTTCGTTCATTTTATTTTTCCGATTCGTTCCCCACCGGCAGGTACGTGTGGATCCTCAACAGCCTCCTGAGCGGGTCGATGAAGATCAACGCCTCGCCGCTCTTCCTCCATTGCATCATTCTTCACGGCCTCCCAAACTTTGACGCCAGCGGAGGTAAAAAAAAAAAAAAGAAAGAAACACAACAACAGCTCCGACAGCCATGTTTACTGTTTAACCACTGCAAACGGATCAAGCCTGGAGCCCGCTCCAAATGAACGCGAAGACATTAGCACCGCAAGACTGCTCGAGACGACAAACCACATCAGAGACGCACAGCAATAAACAGAATATAGGCTTATCTGGGCTGTTTAATGTAACTCTTTGTAGGTGGCTTGTATCTTTCTTGCCATGGGACACACATAAACATATAAACACACCCTCTCTCCCCCTCTCTCTCACTAGCAAACTCTCTGCCGTGTGTGTGTGTGTGTGTGTGTGTGTGTGTGTGTGTGTGTGTGTGTGTGTGTGTGTGTGTGTGTGTGTGTGTGTGTGTGTGTGTGTGTGTGTGTGTGTGTGTGTGTGTCACACAGACACACTGAATTACATAAACAAAACTGCAGAGAACTGCATTACGGTGTCTCGGTAAGCCCGAGGGAATCCACGCCCAGGTTTTTTTTCCCTATAAATTGATGTTTTGACTCTGCATCGCGAGACGGCCACAGTCGTCATTATGTTGTGAAACAAAAAAAAGTTTTTTTTCCCTTGAAAAACACGAGCTTATCTCCCATCAGCCAGCTTAGCCGCAAACTGTACACAATCGTACGAAAAGTCACCCGTATTTTTCCTTTGTGTATCTGTTTGGCATGATTGTGTACACACACAGGCTCTGCATCAATAGAGGTAGCCAAGCAACATGCATTCTTTGGTTCTGATTCCCAGTGCAACTTGTCAATATTGATTACAATAGTGCCGGGAAATGTTCCAAGTGACAGCGTTTTGTGTTCTTTACCGACGATGAGTGACAAGCTGAATTAAAACCCTGTGTCTCTTACAGTGTGCCGTCCCTACCTGAAGGTGTACCAGGGAATGCAAGCTGTCTACTCTTCAGGGGTCTAGTAAGTAGGTTGCCAAATAATGCAAAAGTAAACATTCATAGATTAGAGTATTCGCATTATGTATGTGTGATGGCTCATAGTTCTATGTGACATATTTCTATTTGATTGTCTTTCTTCATGAAATCTTTCAATTCTATGTATTTCTATGTGGCTTCTATGTAATGGCTTTCTACGGGATGTATTTCTCTGCAGTGTATTTTCATGTGATGTCTTTCTATTTCATGCTTTTATTTTGGGATGTCTCTCTAGTTGACTGCTTTATATGTGATGCATTCCACGCGATGTCTTTCTATCTAACATCATTTCATGTGACCTCTTTCTATGTCACATCTTTCCATCACATCTTTCTAGAGCCACAGCTCTAGAAAGCTGACGTCTTCTTACAAAATGTCTTTCTTCATCTATTTACGTGTGAAATCTTTCAAGGTGACATCTTTCTATGACAGCTTTCTACGTGCCATCTTTTTACACGACTGCTTTCTTTGCATCCGATTTTTCTCCATGATGTGATGGGTTCATTCCCTCTCCCTCCCTCCTCCTCCTACAGTCACATCGGACCGGGCCACAGGGACAGGCTGTGCATTCCCCTGGAACCAGCACAGCTGCTGAAGGGAGACATCATGGTAAGGCTTCAAAGATACATACAGCGGTCACCTGGGACGTAAAGCAATACCACCATCACACCTTCTCTTCACCTCCCAGCAAGTCCCCATTAAAGACTCTCTCACTGAACCCCCCCACCATTTTGTTTGTTGCGTTTGTTTCCTCAAACAGATCAAATGCTACCACAAGAGCGACGTGACGTCGGAGCGCGAGGTGGTCTTCCGCCTGCAGTTCCACACGGGAGCAGTGCAGGGCTACAGCTTGTCCTTTGACAAGGAAGACATGGAGGCCGCCAACAAGGGTACGTCCATGATGTGGGAGAAGGGGAAGAGAAACCCCAGGTCCCAGCATGTCTTGTCGACCCAGCAGCCGCCAGCACCTCTTCGCTCCAGTAGTAAAAAAAAAAAAACATAACAAACACACAAAACACGGCCTGAAGTAATCAGACTACCAGTGTGGATTTCAAGGTAGCGTATTAATGTTGTTGTCCTCTGATGTGTCACGGTATTCAGGGCTTTTTTTTTTCCTGCTTTGAATTCTGCTGCACCATTGCGTCGGACGGGCCATCACTCACGGCATTCCGATGTGTTGACTTTGCAGATCCCAGATTTCCGGATTACGGCCGAGTGGAGCTGGTGTTCACAGAGGGCCCGGAGAGGATCCCAGGTATTGAACTCATTTACTAGGGAGATATATGGACAGGGAGGGGGGGGGGGGGGGGGGGGGAGACTGACAGAGGCACAGAGACGGATAGATTGAAACGGTGATAGAGAGACTGAGGCAGACGCAGAGAGGGACAAAGAGAAAGCTGGAGAGATGCAGGAGGAGAGACGGAAGAACAGAGACGGAGAGATTGAAACGAAAGATAGAGAGACTGTGCGGTGCAGACACAGAGAGAGAGAGAGAGAGAGAGAGAGAGAGAGAGAGATGAAGAATGAGAGACGGACAGACAGAATGACAAAGACAGATTGAAACAACGCTACAGAGAGACTGAGTGACACGACGAGATGCACCGACAATGAGAGAAGGAGAAGGAGAGAGAGACAAAGAGATATACACCGAAGAGTGCATCTCAAAACAGAGACAGACAGACAGAGAGTGAGAGAAGAGATACAAACTAAGAGAGGCCGGGCTTTTCCTCTCCCACCTGGCATTCCTCCTCCATACTGTCCCCCCCCCCCCCCCGCTTCCTGTCTCCCGCAGAGACAGGAAGTCGAGAGTCAAGTGTGTGCTGACAGTGAGCTGGAGCGGGCCTCATGTGACACCCACCCGATAGATATTCCATGTGTGTTGATGTTTGTTCATGGGGGGGGGGGGTGTATCTCCTAGATACATGTGTTATACATATCCGACCTTGTTTTAATGTGTCTCTCAGTGGAATTCACCTTCCAAAACAATAAATACATTTTATAAAAACCAAAATCTTTAGGTTCTTTTCAAAGCTGGTAGCTAGGCTTGCAGCGTTTCATTCTGGGAAGGTTTTTGTAGCTTAATAATGCATTTTGAACTTTTATTTTCTTTTGTCTGTAGATGCCGATCGTTGGCACAACGGTGCCGATGTCATGGTGGACTACAACACCGCCGACCCTATCCTGCGCTGGGACTCGTACCAGGACATCTGTGACGGAGAAGGTACGACAACTACCACTGGGCTGCCAAAGCTAACACCGTTATCACCTGTGTGCCCCGGCATTAATCCACACCTGTGTGTATGGAGAACAGACCTTCTGGGTGATGGTGCATGATCTGTCAGGCCTCTCTCCAAGGTCGCTCCATCTGTCTCTGTCATCATCTCACGTCCAGCAATCTCTCTCTCTCTCTCTCTCTCTCTCTCTCTCTCTCTCTCTCTCTGTCTCTCTCTCTGTCTCTCTCTCTCTCTCTCTCTCTCTCTCTCTCTCTCTCTCTCTCTCTCTCTCTCTCTCTCTCTCTCTCTCTCTCTCTCTCTGTGTCTCTCTCTCTATATATACATACACACACACATACACTCCTTCTACTGTTTTCCTCTCTCTGGGGTGTTACCATGGCAACGACTCAGATTCTGTCCACTGCTCAGGCCAACTTGGCCTCTCCACTACTATCATTAGAGTCCGGGTGGGGGGGGGCGGTGACTGCTACATGATCACATCAGCATATGTGCGCTCGTCGGTAGCTAGCTAGCTCGAGGTTTATGCGGCTACCGTGGAGAGCTATAAAGGCGGCAGGGGGGGGGGGTATATATTCCCAGGCTAGTCCTATAGAAAACAGTCTCCTCTGTGGTCGCAGCGAGGGGAAATAGAGGAGGAGGAGGATGTTGGCCCTGGCTCCAGGGCCCCGTATAGTTCGAGTCCTCGTTCTGCTGAGATTATAGTGCTGCTCTGTGCAAGACTCTGTTTGGAGAGAGCGGATGAGTTTAACGGAATGATGGGGATTGTGTGCGCGTGTGTTTGTGTGTGTGTGTGTGTGTGCGTGTGTGCGTGTGTGCGTGTGTGTGTGTGCGTGTGTGTGTGTGTGTGTGTGTGTGTGTGTGTGTGTGTGTGTGTGTGTGTGTGTGTGTGTGTGTGTGTGTGTGTGTGTGTGAAGAATGGCGAGTTGGCAGGTTGAGTTGAATGGCATCTGCAAGACCTAATGCACAGGAGCCCACACATAACAACATGCAGGCACATGTGATTGAAAACACACACACACACACACACACACACACACACACACACACACACACACACAGACACACACACACACACACACACACACACACACACACACACACACACACACACACACAAAAACCCCAAATCCCTCATTTTATAATTGGTGCCGACGCATAATAAGACAACCATGGCCATAAATCGTATGAACACATTGACATTAAAACACACACACACACACACACACACACACACACACACACACACACACACACACACACACACACACACACACACACACACACACACACACACACACACACACACACACACACACTTCCACGCCCAGTCACTATGTCGGGGCGCCAGGCTGTGGTCGCCGCTCTCCCAATTCTTCTTTACTCGACCACGGAATTCACAACAGGCTCCCAGAATAGGGCCCGGGGTAGGGCCCGGACGGCCCCGGCGCAGCCACCAGAACCCCGGATCCACCCTGTTCCCGGCGTGTTCCCAGTGTGTTCCCAGCCCGTTCCCAGCCCGTTCCCAGCAGCCCTTTATAAGCCAGCGCTGGCTCGACGCTCGGCCTCCGAAACCGGCTAATTGTGTGTTTCTGTGTGTCATAAATACAACCCCCCCCCCGACACCACACACACACATGCACGCACGCAGGCACGCACGAACGTGTGCGCGCGCACACGCATGCACACAGACACAGACACGCACACACACACGCTCATGCAGACACATGTGCACGCCTGTGATGTTGGGGGGGGGGGGGGGTGTATGCATGTGCTCGTATAGTATTTCTTACACATTAACGGCCATGTAATGAAAGAGCCAAGGGTTCTATAAATATAAGTGACGATATAAAACGAAATCAAAGTAATCAAGAAAACAAAGAGTTGCTTTCATTCTTTATTTTATTTTTTCGCATTCATGTGGGATGTTTACAATCTTGTGTTCCCACGTCTACTCTAAATCCGCTCCCGCTAAGACTCATAGGAGCTTGGCTGGAATTCTGTATCTACTTCCCAGTCCCCTGCCACTTCCACTGTTCTTCTGATTGGTAATTAAAAGGCAGCTTCCCACTGCAGTGCTAAAGAAAACCTTGTTGACTTTTGGCCTTTTTTTTTATTTTTTTGGTCTGCCAAAGCCTCGCTCAATATTTTTTTTTGGGATTCTTAATTGAATATTAGGGATTTACTTAAGTCGTTTAGTGTTAGATGGAAATGTGAAACACTGTTACATTTACATTTAGGATATTTAGCAGAGTATTTTAACCAAAGCGACTTACAATGTACAACGTACATTTGTCAGAAGAAAGAGAAACAACAGCATATCGCTGTCGGTACAGTAAAGATAACCGTATATATTATTGAGTAGATATTGTGTAGCCTAAAAGGTTTCTCATCGTTCATGGCTTTGAATTATCTCCCTAGGATTTTTGCTCAGTTCAAGGTCATTTATAGATATCCTATTGGCCGTATGAAGCAAAGTAACAAAACAGCACTTTTTTTATTTTTTGGAATTTCTCACAGCAAATGGCTAGTTATGGACGGGAAAAGGAAACATTTTGTGGTGATTATTAAGATTGTGTCTCACTCAGGGCTGGCATACTGGAGAGGAGTGTTTGAACCGGCCATAATGACGGAGAATGTTGGAAACCTGCACAATAATTACGCAGTCAGAATAAGAACTACAACATACCTTTGTGTGGTAGAACAAGAGAGAGAGAGAGAGAGAGAGAGAGAGAGAGAGAGAGAGAGAGAGAGAGAGAGAGAGAGAGAGAGAGAGAGAGAGAGAGGAAGAGATTCAGTTTGCGCTATGGCTCCGTCTGCACAATAATTACGCAGTCAGAATAAGAACTACAACATACCTTTGTGTGGTAGAACAAGAGAGAGAGAGAGAGAGAGAGAGAGAGAGAGAGAGAGAGAGAGAGAGAGAGAGAGAGAGAGAGAGAGAGAGAGAGAGGGAGAAAGAGATTCAGTTTGCGCTATGGCTCCGTCTGCCACAATAAACCGAGCACAGCCTGCAGGAAGACTCTCATTCAGTTTGCGTGGTAATGGAGGTTAGCATTGAGTAACCAGCTCACGGCTCCTTAACCTGAAACAGGCTCGGTTGCCGACTCATGGACTGTGGTCATGACTGTGTTTCTGGACCGGAGAGAAAAAAAACAATTGTTCAACCCCATAATTGAGGTCGGAGGCCACATCTGTTTCATGCGGGTGTTATTCATGAAGATGGCAAGTGTGTAATTTTATGATGCACAAAATGTACGAAGGAAATAAACCCCGGTCGCCAGGGTTCCATGAGACGAGCCGATCTTGCAGAAGAAGACGAAGGAGGAGGAAGAGGAGGCAGGGCCAGGCTTCTAATTAAAAAGTGTATTTTTACAGTGTGAACGAGCCTGCAGCTTCAGGAATGTTGTTTTCATCTCCCGGTCCCCTTCTCTCTGCTCTTTCTTTCTTTCTTTCTTTCTTTCTTTCTTTCTTTCTTTCTTTCTTTCTTTCTTTCTTTCTTTCTTTCTTTCTTTTACCCCCTCCCTCCCCATCTCTCTCTTTCTCTCTCTCTTTCTCCCCCGTTCCCTCCCTGAACGGGGTTAGTCAAGCCCCCTCACACTAGCCCACAGCTCAGGTTACAACTCGCACTGGGGTCCCCCACCTCACCGCCCTCCACGCCCCCCGTCCCCTCCACGATAAGCCCCGCCCCACTTGTTTACATTCCTATGCCCATATTTGGAAACCTCAACCCCCCCCCCCCTTCCCCCCACTCCCAACTCTCCCCCCCCCCCCCCCCCACCCCTTGTGTGGAGTACAAACACTCTCACCTTCAGTGTAGCTCAGAGAGTAGGAAAGCCAGCCCAACTCTGTTCAACTCTGTGAGGCTCTCCGTTCTCTCCTGGCCAGTGTTGTTCAACCAGAACAGAGGAGAAAGACCTAGCATGTGTAGAGTGAGGCGACCTCGGACGGCGCTCTTCGTTTGCGTTCACCTGGCAGTGGAGGGGAAGGTAAGGGGAACGGCCGGCTGCATTCTTTTCGTCCTCTCTCTTCTACTCTTTCTTCCAAGGATTCAGACCGGGGGGGCCTTGAGAGGGGAGCATAGAGTGGGGGGGGGGGGGGGGGGGGGGGGGGGGGGGGAAGGAAGGAGAGAGGCGGAAGGCATAGCGATGACAGAGCGTGCGAGGGAGAGAGAGCGAGAGAGAGAGGGGGAGAAACATGGGCCAAGGGGAGGGGAGACCACTGTTCCTGAGGAGCGTCTGAACCTTGGGCTGCAGGGGAGCATCGTAGAGGAGAGACTCTGGGTCTCTAGGGGGGGCTTCTGACCCACGCCGCGCACGCTAGCAGGCCCCCGGCAAGACCCTGTGTGAGTTTGTGAGTTCCACTCCAGTCGAGCTTGTTGTTTTTCTTAGTGTGTGCCGTGGGAGAGGAGAGGGAGGGGAGTGCAGGGAGGAGGTGATCAGCAGCACAGGAGCCTCTCGGAGGGTCTGAGGCAGGGGAGTCTTTTATTATGCGTGTCTGGTGTTGGCTCCTCCGGTGAGGGCCTGGCTGAAAGGCCGGCACTTAGGGTGTTAGGAAGAGGGGCTCCCGCATTAGAATCGTGTTCCTGCTGTCCTTTGTCCCGACCCCAGGCTGTGGGGTTTGAGTGACAGCCACACAGCGTTTCACATGCCCTTGGACTCCAGGTAGACAGACAAGAGCCAGGGCTCGGGCCCTGTTATTAGGTGCTGGGTTCCTGCTAAGCCCCGGCTTGTTTTTCATGATCTCTTCAGAGGTTCTTTTTTGTTTTCAGGACACAGCGATGGATTTGTTGTCTGTGGCTCGCAGATGACTACGTGACCTTTTGTGTTTTTTTTTCGCTTTTTTTTCTCTGTGTCCTGGGATTAAGGAGGTTGTTTGGACATATGCTGGAGGTCAAGGGAGCGAGCCGGGGGCGGTTGTGTGTATGTGTGTGTGCGTGTGCGTGTGTGTGTGCGTGTGCGTGTGCGCGTGCGTCTGCGTCTGCGTCTGTCTGTGTGTGTGTGTGTGTGTGTGTGTGTGTGTGTGTGTGTGTGTGTGTGTGTGTGTGTGTGTGTGTGTGTGTGCGTGTGTGTGTGTGCGCGTGTGTGTGTGCGTGTGCGTGTGTTGGGGGAGGCCAGGGGCTGCGTGGGGGGGCTAGGTCAGGTTAATCACAGCCGGGTGAGGAATGCTACGGTTGGACTCCCCTGAGTCACAGCCTTTTTGGCTCTCAGAGCAGAACAGGTATGGTCCTCGGCAGCTCTGGCGGGGGCCCACCGACGGCGCCCCCTGCACACACTACTGCCTCAGCAGGGCTCTTCCCAGAGAAACAGAAAACCTTTTTTTCGGTAGGGCAGCCGAGATTTGAAAGTTCCTCAAATATTCAGTTTCTATTTGATTCGGGGTGACATGAATCATACACAAACACACGCAAAATAAACATTCATCGTGTCTCTGTCCGTGTGTCCTGTCTGCTTTGTGTTGGTGGGGTCTTTCCGTCCGCTTCCATGCCTCCGTTCCATCCCATCCCCTCAGTGTGATCATGGCTTCGTCGTTGGTTAACATTAATTGTTGTGCGAGCGCGCTCCAAGTGTACCATCTCAACACCACCGCAGTCTGTCCCTTTGTACGTGTGTGTGTGTGTGTGTGTGTGTGTGTGTGTGTGTGTGTGTGTGTGTGTGTGTGTGTGTGTGTGTCTGTGTGTGTGTGTGTGTGTGTGTGTGTGTGTGTGTGTGTGTGTGTGTGTGTGTGTGTGTGTGTGTGTGTGTGTGTGTGTGTGTGTGTGTGTGGTGGTGACATGCACGGTAACTCTGTGTTACCCCCTCCGTGCTCCATAGCTTCTGACCGCGTGAGGCGCCGCGTCTTTTCTCGTTGCAGTGCCGCGTTCTCAGGGCTTAGGCCAGGACAGAGCAGCGCCCAAGAAGAGCCCCGTCGCCGCGGGGGCCACGCTGGGCCGAGGGGCCCGCACCACCTCCGCCGCCTCCAGCCCCGACCACAGCGACCACGCCCTCTCCGCCAGCAGCGACTCGGGCCTCTCCAGCACCTCCCTGTGGACGGACAGACCCGCAACCGTCGCCAACAGCACCAGCACCGTCACCACCCCCACCCCCGCCGCCAGCAGCGCCCTGATCACCACAGCCCCCAAGCAGCCCGGCCAGGGGCCCAGCCGGCACGAGAAGGCCGAGCTCAACCGCCTGCTGAGCGGCTTCGGCCTGGAGGAACCCTCCCTGGAGGAGATGGACGACCGCGGGCCCAGGGCGGCCGTGCTGCAGCAGAGGCTGCACCCCCACCCGCCGGCGCAGCAGCGACCGCCCCCCGCCCACCAGGCGCACGTCAACGGAGACCCCGGGCCCGGGGAGCGGGAGACGGACATCCTGGACGACGAGGTGATGATGACGGGCCACGACTTGCACAGCGTGGACAGCCTGGGCACGCTGTCGTCCTCCTTCCACAAGAGCAGCCAGAACTCACTTCTGTCCGACGGCTTCGGGAGTCCCGGGGCGGAGGAGCTTCAGCAGCATCAGCATCAGCAGCAGCAGACGCAGGTCCAGCATCCGCCGCACCACCAACACCAGAACCAGCAGCATATCATCCACCAGCACCACAACCACAACCAGGTTCACTACCCTGGGCCGGTCGTGGGGGACGACTACGAGACTAGGAGGGGCTTCCTGGCGAACCGTAGCAACTCGGTGGCGTCGGCGGCCCCCAGTGCTCTGGCGGCGGCGGCGGCGGCGGTTGCCCAGCAGCAGCAGCTCTTCAGGCAGGGCAGCTACTCGACTCACTCCTGGGTGCGGCAGCAGCAGATGGTGGCCGCCCAGCAGTTCGGTTACGTGGGCGAGGACGCCGGAGGAGGCGGTGGAGGTGGTGGCGGAGGAGGCGGAGGAGGGGGCGACAACGGGCCGAGGTTCCTGGCATGCAAGCCCGGGAGCAGCCCCCCCAAGCCGGTGGAGGAACCGGTCTTCCCGGGCAGGGACGCGACGGTCCAGAACCTCAGGAAGACCCTGACGACGACGACGACGAGCTCGACGGCGACGGCGACGACGGTAACGGCGCCGGTCATCGAAGACTGTCGGCCCGCCACGAACAATAACAACAACAACTGCTCGCGGGACGAGGAGTTCAAGTCCCTGACGGTGGACATCGACAACTCCATCGACCAGTTGAACCAGCTCATCATGGACCTGGACCCCACCTTCATGCCCGTCTCGTCGCGCTCCGGCTCGGTCAAGAGGAACGGGGGTGTGGGGAACGCCTCGGACGCCAAGTATTCCAACGGCAACGGCACCGATCAGAGACTTCACAGTAAAAGCGTGACCTCCCTGCATCACACGCAGCAGACAGGTAAGAGATGCGGTCGGGCTGCGGTGGTAATGGTGGCGGTGTTGTGTAAACTGTAAACTGTGGGTGTGTGTGTGTGTGTGACGCTAGCGACTTGGAAGTGCAGTCTTGCTCCAGTGCAAGTGAGTCGGTTGAAGGTCGTATTAATACCTAGATTAATCTAATTTATAAATCCTTAATGCTCAAATATTGACCCTGTCTATTAGCACAGTCTGTTTTCTAAAAACAATGGTACATCGTAGTTCAGCAGCTTTTCTCTACTTGATCACCATCTATTGTTTTGCCTACCTTCTTAAACCCAGCTTGAACTTCTTAGAGCAAAGCTGTGCTGTAAGCTCTCCCCCCCCCCCCCCCCCCCCCCCGCCCCTCTCCCTCGGCCAGAGTCAGTGGGCTGGAAATAGCCGGCTGGCTGCCAGGTCTTCAGATGTTTTCAGCAGATTTCGGAGGTGAAAAGAGCGCCGTCGAGACATGCACCCACCTGCAGCTATCTGAGTCGCTGATCGGCCAGGTACACAAATAGTAAGGAGCAGGATGGCCATCTCCAAGAACCAGAGTGTTCTCGTTAACACTGCCGTCTCCACACGCTTCATTTGTTGAGTTAATGGGAGTTAATTCGAGAGCACGCGGAACGGGCTATTTATCGCCTCTCCTGTGGTTGATATTTCCTGATGTTTGGAGATTGTAGATCGTTTCAACAAAATCGTAATTGAAGCCGTTTATTTCTGACAATTGGCTTTAATTCGGCATGTACTTTTGACCGTGATCTGATGAAGCCAAACTATTTGGCCTCAGCAATTGCTGTTAAACTGAGCGTAAGGCATTGTCCTCAAACAGTGATTTTCTATCAAGGAAAAACATAGCAATATGTTGATGTTCCAGTCAGTAGGACTCAGGTATGTCAAACTGGACGTTGTTCAAATATCCAGATCATATCCAGATCTCATTTGAGCATTCAAACATTTGGAAATATTCAAAGAATGCTCTTTGAAGCGGTCCTCATTAAAGTTGTTTTCTGTGCAGGATTAGTCTGGCTCTCAGTGCCACACGCCCTTGCCACGCTTTGTTTTTCTGAACAACTCTTAAAGACAGAGTAGCAGAGCAGTCGTCGTACACTCCTCCATTTTGTATTTTTTTTTACTTCTACAGTGCAGTTCACTGAGATAGAGAGAGAACTTATAGCTGCCCGACATATACCTGTTCTTAGCCCGAAGGCCGGTATAAGGGAGGAGGGTTGAGGAAATTCCAAGAGAGGAACAGGTTTGCCCCGGGGTAAAGCATTTTCAATCCGATTCCAAAGGCGTACCTGTCTGTGCATATCAACTACACTTGCATGGAACTTCAAATCAAAGTGCTGCTGGCTATGCACGGCCAAAAAAAGTCTCCTATAATTTAGCTTTGATTATTTATCCATATGGTGTTTATTTAGGAACCATTTGTAAGAACCACTTGAGAACATGAGTTATTAATGATATCAGGGGGGTAATTGCGTACGATTTTATCAAGGATATGGAAGGGGATAGTGGTGACATGTGAGGATCAATTTCAAACCTAGAAAGTTGCAACAACCAGCGTTTTTTTTTTTTCTTCTTTCTTTTTCAAACGCCGTTTCAAACTTTCTACGGCTCGGTTGACGGGTTCATCGAACTGCAGTTGGAGTCGCTCACTGCTTCTTTTTTGGGAATCTTTTGAGCATGTTTTTGCAAGGTAAAGGAAAAATAATTGGTCTGTCCCAAGTGGTGAGAGACGTTTTGGCAGATGGAAGCCTTGTGGTTATTGAGAGCTAAAGAATTGGTGAAATATAGTACGGTTCTATTGACTGCCAGACCCTGAAGATAGAATCTAAACCAACATGTCAACTCATAGAGGGGAAGAAATATGTTCATTTAATTTGATGCAGTTTCGTCAATGAAACTAATAGCTGTCAGGGTTGTGGACGTGACCTTTGAGTCAAGTTGTATTTTTCCCCATGTTGGAACAATTTATTCATGGAAAGAGCCGCAAAAGAAAATACGACAATATTTCATCAAATCTTTTGATTTGATTCCCCCAATTTGATGTTTCATGTGTATGCAAAATATATATGTCACATAGAAATGGTGGGAATCAAATCAAAACATTATCACCAATTTAAGTAACTGCTTGGGAAAGCCCTGACAATGTCAGTTAATATTTTTTTTCAGTTAATTTTCTTTCTCAATTTCATGGGAGATAAGAAAATGGATTAGGGTAACCCAAAATGATATTATATTTAGAAAATAGTGTATTTGTTTGTGTTGCTCAGAGAGAGGGAGGGAGGGAGGGAGGGAGCCTGGGCCAACAGTGAGAGTCACCAGAGATAATTAGAGTCGCAGTGCTCGCTGCATGGGTAATGAATCAGCCATTCAGATCAGTGACCCCACGATGGACTTCAAGTCTCTGAATGTCCCACTCAACGACTATGCAGACACACACACTGGGACACACACACTCGGACAGACACATACACACACACACACACACACACACACACACACACACACACACACACACACACACACACACACACACACACACACACACACACACACACACACACACACACACACACACACAAATACACGCACACACACACACACACACAGAAAGACACACATACATAGAAAGAAACACACACAGAAAGAAACACACACACACACACACACACACACACACACACACAGTAAGACACACACACACACAGAAAGACACACACCCCCTCCCTCCATAAGCATTAGCACCTCTCCACCATTAACATTTTCCAGGGATGAGACGGATACAGGACTGTGTGTGTGTGTGTGTGTGTGTGTGTGTGTGTGTGTGTGTGTGTGTGTGTGTGTGTGTGTGTGTGTGTGTGTGTGTGTGTGTGTGTGTGTGTGTGTGTGTGTGTGTGTGTGTGTGTGTGTGTGTGTGTGTGTGTGGGCTCAAATTAACACCCGGGTGCTGAGTGGCTGCTCTCCCTGGGGTCACCACATATATTGTCATAACATTGCCCCCCCCCCCCCCCACCCCACATCCCATCCCCCACAGCACCCCCCCCCCCACAGTACCCCCCCCCCCCCCCCCCCCCTCCTTAACATTCCTCAGCTGTCCTTTCCAAACAGTGGTGCTTCACTACTGTGCCATCTCTCTGTGCACAGTTCAGTTCCTGTCAAATTAATCGGATTAAGAAAAAACGACCATCCTTAAAACACCCAAACACACGTGCACACACATGCACAAGCACACACACAAACACGCAGTGCTGGAGCGCCCGTATTAATATCGAATGTGACTATGAGATTGATATCCCAGAAGGCAAATGAAACCTACGGATCAATGAATGACTTTGTCTTTGACAATGAATGTCTCTGTCTTATGTTCAAGTGCATTACAAAATCAACACCGATCAATCAAGTCTTCATTTGTATCTTAAGGTACAGGCAGAAGTCAAACCCTCATTTCCCTTGATGCCGGGAGGCTTTTCAACTATGTAACACGTGTTTGATGATTGATTTAAGGTCGAAAGTCGATTTACTAATGTTTTGACAATTGATTGATTGTTGTTTTCAATTAGATATGATCCTAAAGACCCCCTCAACCAGTGTCAGTGGGAGTTGTTATGGGGTTGTGGACGCAGGGTAATAAACAACATCTTCCTGTGTGTGTGTGTGTGTGTGTGTGTGTGTGTGTGTGTGTGTGTGTGTGTGTGTGTGTGTGTGTGTGTGTGTGTGTGTGTGTGTGTGTGTGTGTGTGTGTGTGTGTGTGTGTGTGTGTGTGTGTGTGTGTGTGTGTTCAGCTGTGGGCCCCGGGGAGAACCATGGAGAGGCTCTGCGGAGTGTGAGCCGCCAGGGGGGAGACGCTGCGGACCCCCCAGGGTACTGCAGCTCGGGCTGGGTCAGCTCGGAGGAGTTCAGGGGGCCCCGCACCTACTCCCCCAGCCTGCCCCCCACCCAGGTAACCCATCGGGACTAAGTCTCCAACGGGGATCTCCTTCCTGCATCCAGGTTTTAGTCTAGATTGATGCAGTGTGGTGTGAACTAGAGTCTGTATTTTTCCTGGCATGTAAAAGCATGGTTACACTGTCCTTTATCCAGATATACAAATACAGCAATCATTCCTCGGTTGTTACCACAAGAGAGCATGTCCTTCTTACCTTCAAGAGGCACAGAACGTGACATTTTAGTAGTTTAATATTGACATTTGTTCCGTCAAAAAGGGTGAAGAGTTAAATGTTAACGCAATAGGTCAATAGTAAACACAGGCTGGTCTAGCAAGCTCCTCTATAACCAGCACAGACCAACGTGTGTGTATAGCCTCTTTTGTTTTGGCTTTAGCGGTTGATTATGCATATTATGCAGGGTCTGACGTGTCTGTGTGTGTGTGTCTGTGTGTGTGTGTCAGCATGCCATGCTGTACAGGAGCGACAGCGTGGACTACAGGGCCCAGGGGCCCGACATGGACAGCGGGATCGAGGCCGGGAGTGACATCACCCCGCCCACTCCCTCCTTCCCCATCTCTCCGCCCACACCTTATGGTGAGTGTGTTACCGTGGCGATGGACAGGCCGACGTGATATAAACACGGACGCGTGTCTCTCTGGTGAACCATGCGGGCGGCAGGCCGCTGATGAAGCACGCACCAAGTCTGTCCCGACATGTGATCGTCTTACGGTGTTTGTGCTAAAAGGCGTCTTTCTCCCTCTGCGTTCCTCAGTGAAAAACATGTCGGAGTTCACTCAGTTCAGACAGGCGTCCTACGGAGTATACAGGCCCGAGCACGGTACGGTACCAAACACGTTCATTCTGTCTCTGTCACACAAACACCCCAAAAATGTCTCTGGCACACACAGATGTTATCTTCTTCATGTACATCAGGCAAATTACAAAGGGAAGAATAAGAACATCTGGAACTCGACAAAGAGAGCTAATCAACAATTTGTGTTTAAAATGGTTGACCTCAAGTTTCTCTTAATGAGCAATGTGTTACGAATGATATGCTATTACTAACTACCGCACACACACACGCACACACACGTACGCACGCACGCACACCCACACACGCAAACACCAAACAGCATAGGGTGCCATTGCAACCATGAGAAAAAGGCATTTGACTCAAAAAGCACATCCCATTCACAGCAGTCATTGCATCATCATACACACTCATACTGACACTCACATGAAGAGAACATTTCCTTATGTGGTAGAGTTACAAGAGTGTACAAGTGTTCGGTGAAGACCGGGACAATACAAAGCACAAAACACACGGTGTGATGATAAGCATAGACCAGGTGTTGTGTGTGATTGACAGGACAATGACAAGTAACATTGTGTTGTCTCTCACGTAAAAGAAAAACAAGGAAAACAATAGAGTTACCACATGAGACACTAACAGTCAGTTAGTTCGTTTTCCATCCACAGCTGCCCGCGGGTGGCTGTTTCTGTTGACTTGTTTGCTTGTCTTGTTTTGCTTGGAGGTGCTTCTCCTCGGAATTCGCCTTCGTCGTCGCTGCCCTGGACTTTTTCCCCCCCTCCCTGTGCCGTCAGAGCTAGCATTGTTGCCGGGTCCCTACCATTACATTAGCGGTCTGGAGCAGAGGACAGACAACAAAGATGGCTCCTGGATGTGTGCAGGGGGAGATTCCTGCCACATTGCTTTAGATGGCAGCGTTGGGGTTTGAAGGAATGTCTGCCATGTGGTCGGTGTATCCTGAATAGAAACCACCGTCTCCAAACACAAAGGCAACGCTTTCTTTTTTAGTAGATGGTGGGGCTGTGTTTTGTTTTTGTTATTTCGGTGTGTAAGGCTTGGTGCGTAAGGTGGTCCGTGGTGGAACACACCCTGGGCCTTGAGATGGTGTGGGAAGCAAAAGAGAATTGAGAGAGTTGTGAGAGAGTTGCAGAGGGTTGTGTTGTGCACAGTGCTTCGTGTGGGAGACATCCGTGCACTTTTTCATATTTGCTCCCCCCCCCCGGTCTTCATGCGTCAATATTTACATTTGATAAATGGCAGTGATAAATGGCCCCTCGGACAACTGAGTGAGAGGCCGACCTGGGCCCAGAGCCCTCTCTGTCCGGCCCGTTTTAATAAAGGCTGCACTGTGTGAGGCTCACATTCACATCCACCGTTTTGGCACGCCGGGCGAGACGCCGGAGCGGGCGAGGTCAGAGGTTAGACGCATGCAGACGGGCGATCTCATTACACCACACCATGACTCTCATGTACATCTTGACCTCGCCGAGACCCCATTCAGGCAGCCCCCCCCCGTTTCCATGGCGATCCCGGCCGGGAGCAAGTGCATTTTTCTGCTCTTACAGCGGCTGTGAGCACACACTACACACTCGGGTTTGGAGCAGCACCTCATTCAGCACAGTGGATGCCCATGGCTACGGCACGTGGGAGAGACCTTACCGGAACAAAACCCATTTTTCTTTCTCAGTGAAAACTGGGGGGAGGATTGGGGGGGGGGGGGGGGGGGGGGGGATGGGACAACTGGGAGCCAGCATTCTTGTTAAGGTTTGAGACCCAAGTATTGCCCATGGTGGAAGAGCTGTCCAGCTATTGCTACTGTGGTTTCCAGCGAGGGGGAATGCTTGGCTGTAAGTGGCTCCAGGCGTTGACTGATTAACTGAAAGCTTTTAGATAATTGGGTCAGGGGGCTTTTAATTTGTAGCCGCCATTGAGTGAGATTGTGTGACTCTGTGGTCCGTGGAAGGGATAATCTATCTGCTGGCGTCCCATGGTCAAGGTCAGGGCAACCGGCGGGTAATTGAATTCCGTCGTTTGAACTGGAATGCTTTTATCGATGGAATGACTATTAATTTAATAACTTTCTCTTAACAGATTTACCATGGGGATTGGAATCTTATCATTGATTTCATGGAAGAAAGTCTAATTTTAAAACTGTGTCATAGAATCCTTTGGTGAACTCTTTTTTTTATTTATTTTTTTATATTTATTTATTTATTGATATTTCTCAGAGATTCGTGAATACTCGGACAGCGTCGGCCACATCGGACTCGTCAACGAGGGGGACGCCCCCATCAGCTGTCACAGGTTGCTTAGCAACTCCCGCTCCAACAGTATCAGCGGGAAAATGCATCGGGGCGACAGGTACAACTCGACCATCCAACGCCATCTCTTCTTTAATCATCTTCGGCTCCAAACTGCAAATCAAATCCACCAACTACCACTTTTAGTACACTTTCTTCATTGATCCAACCCGTACGTTCTCCTCTGGTTTCAGCCAATCCACGGGCCAGTCCTGGCCCGAGCACCCGGCCCTGAGCCGCCACACCTCCCTGAGCAGCTACCCCTCCGCCAAGCAGCCCCCGCAGCACAGCATGTCGGTGGACTACGCCCAGCACTCGCCCCCCTCCCCCTCGCCCCACCCGGGCCCCAACGCCCACAGCTCGCCGCAGAGCGCCCAGCGGAGCCGCCTGGCGTGCTACGCCCTCAGCCGCGGCCCCGCCGGCCACCTCTTCGACGGCGAGCAGGACGTCCCGACCCGGACGGGCTACGGCGGCGGCGGCGGCGGCGGCGGCACCAACGGGTGCCTCGACCGCAACCTCCTGACCTCCCTGGACGGCGGCGGCGGCGGCGGCGGTGGTCACAGCGGGCTGGCCCACACGCTGCTGCAGCCGCCGCCGCCGCTGCTGCCCGAGAAGAAGCGGGCGTCGGACGGCGAGCTCTCCCTGGGCACGGCGTCGCCGGTGCCCAGCGGCTTCTCCAGCCCCCACAGCGGCAGCTCCCTGAGCATCCCCTTCCCCAACAGCCTCCCCGACCTCTCCCTGCAGACCCAGGGCGTTGCCTCGCCCCTGCCAGGTAACCCCGCCCCCTACCCGAGGCTAACTCATGTTGTCTCCTTCCGGTAACCGGAAGGTTGCTGGTTCAATCCCCGACTCATCCTAGAGTGAGATTGTGGAGGTGTCCCTGAGCAAGACACCTCAACCCTAACTGCTTCTGACGAGCTGGCTGTCGCCCTACATGGCTGACAACGCCGTCGGTGTGTGAATGTGTGCATGAATGTGTGAATGTTAGGCTATATTGTAAAAGCACTTTGAGTGGCAACTGGCTAGAAAAGCGCCATAGAAATGCAGTCCATTTACCGTTTTATACTAACGATGGATTGTGTTTTGGTTCCTTCCAGATGTGTTGTCCAGCCGGCTGGTGACGGTCAAGTTCGTGCAGGACACGTCAAAGTTCTGGTACAAGCCGGACATCTCCAGGGACCAAGGTATGGAGGCTGCCTCTCCCGCTCCAGCCATTATTACCACAGAGAAGCCGAAAGTAATGTTGTCGTCCGAAAAAAGCGGGACCGGATTCAATGGATGGGTTGTTGTTCCCTCCCGCAGCTATCTCTGTGCTGAAGGACCAGGAGGCAGGCTGCTTCATCGTAAGGGACAGCCACTCCTTCAAAGGGGCCTACGGGCTGGCCATGAAGGTGGCCACGCCCCCACCCTCCGTCCTACAGCAGAGTCGGAGAGGTACAGCAGCTACACCCATCACCGATGCCCGAGCGATTTGTATCTTTTACTGAGAACTTCCCAGAAGCGCAACATTGAAATCAACCCCTTAAAGGGCCAGTGGTTAATTTCTCAACTGATCATCAACATAGTTATCTATAACGCTATGGTCTGTCGGATTTCATACAAATCCTAGTATATTAGATAACACCATAACGCCCATAACAGTTACGATGGTGCTTAGTAAGTATCATAGGGTTGTCTTGGATCGTAACCATGGGGATAATTATCCCCCCTCTTTACTTTTTTAAATCCCATAGTGCTCAAATTCCATCTTAATCCGTGGGTCCGCTGGCTCTTTAAATCCACAAAAATCATCGACGCGTAATCGCCGTCCATCTCTGCCCTTGTAACATTTAACTTAAGATCCCTGGATTAGATCCATCCCAGGACAAGGCTTTCTCTAGAAAGTGCTCAAAGAGAGAGAGGAGTATGGTTACACAGCCTCACGCATGGAACCTGAGAGTGGTGCTCCTTGTGTCAGAGAGGGAGGGAGAGGGAGAGGGAGAGAGAGGGAGAGGGGGAGAGAGGGGGAAGAGAGGCGCTCTTGGTCTCTCTCCTGGGCAATAGTGCCACACAGGCCCCTATTGCTTAGGAGTCTTAGATGTGCAGCTAGGGTTTCACCTGCCAACAATGGCCCAGCCGGGGTTTGTAAGCCTGCCCTGATCCCAGGGTCTTTGCCACGGAAGCCCCCTACCCCCATATACCTCTGTACGTAGGATTTGGGACGCTAACTCGAAGGAAGTGCTGAGACTGATGGGAGGTTGTTGAATACGTTTTTGTTTGTTTGTTGTTGTTTTTTTGTCACGGTTGTTTTATGGGTAGACATTGTGAAATAGGGTGGAAAATTACAAGTGCGGCTCATTGCCAAGTTTGTTTGCTTTTGGCTCCTCCCCTGCCCTGAGCCAGGTGAGCACTGATTGGTTGTACCTCGGGGGTTGGGCTGATTGGTATTCAAAGTGGTTGACTCCAATTACTGGGGGAAAACCTTTCCTGACTCGGGAATACCGGCTCTACGATGTGGCATTTCTTCGACTTTTAAGTTGAAACAGTAGTAGCATAGAATAGTGATGTCCATCCATCCATACCCTTGTTCCGTGACAGGATGCATACGGTTATGAGCGTCCTTTTAACTAACGTGCTGTTGATAGTACTCACCTCCGGTGACATCACCATTACATGGGGCTCCTCTGCTCTGCTTCGACACAGAGTGTAACCCAACCCAACCCACTTAACGGAGGCCAGTCCGTCTCTCCCTCTCTCCCTCTCTCCCTCTGAGGCCTTTGTGCTTTGTGTGGAGACATTCCATGCATTCACTCTCCCTCAAACTCCCCCCCCCCCCCCCTTCCCCTCACACCGCGCCCCCTTGAGAGGTTCTTCTGTTTGAATCATAATCCCATTAATCTCAGCAATTAAACGTGGCAGTGAGGGGTGTTTTGTGTAACTTTGAGAGGCTGGGAATCACTGAGGTGCAAGCTATGTCGAGCCATCAGGAAACTTTTCTGGTAACTAAAACCAGACTCTTCACTGTAACTAATGTGATGGATGAATCACTTCAAAACCACTCTCAACTTGTTCTGGGTTTTGTTTCTGTCTTTGTTTCTTAGCAGGAGGGGATCTGTCCAATGAGTTGGTGCGCCACTTTCTGATCGAGTGTACACAGAAGGGCGTGAGGCTGAAGGGCTGCCCCAACGAGCCTTACTTCGGTACGGTTGTCCTCTCGTCTGTACACTCTTGTTGAACACTTGCCGACCCCCGGTGGCCGCTTCTCTGCACTGCACCATTGATCAGAGGCGACCTTGAAATACCGCCCTCTTCTGGTGAAAGGTGGTACTCACTCACTCGCTTTTTAAGTAATTGCATCAAATTGTATGTTGTTTTCAGGTAGTTTAACTGCGTTGGTCTGCCAGCATTCGATCACACCACTGGCCCTACCCTGTAAACTCATCATTCCTGACAGAGGTGAGTCAAATAGAGACACAATGGTAACACTTTGTGCCAACTCACGCCTTTTTGTTCATGAGGAGAAATACCTTCCAATGAATAACATGTAGACGCAACATAAATAAGAAATATTAGGCTTTGAGGTTACAGTTGTACTTATTTTACGATACACTGATAATAAAATTGGTCAGGAAGGTCCCGGACGACATTTTAAAAGGCTCTGTTTTGTATTGACAACATTGACAACATAAAGGCCATGCAACATCCTGCATGGCCTTTATTAACCCTGCTCTCTCTCTCTCTCTCTCTCTCTCTCTCTCTCTCTCTCTCTCTCTCTCTCTCTCTCTCTCTCTCTCTCTCTCTCGCCCCCATGTGTAGACCCCCTGGAAGACGTGGTGGAGAGCACCTCCAACTCGGTCACCAACTCTGCTGCAGAGCTGCTGAAACAAGGAGCAGGTGAGCATGCGTCTCTAGTCCACTCATAAGAGGTCATCAATCAGGCGTCATGGCTGATGAGTGAGTGAGCGGTCCACTAGCTCACTTCACTGTATGTTTTGGCTTTTGCTCAATGTTTGTAGCTTACTCAATGTCTACAGAATACAAGCAATCTGTCCACGACCCGATGGACGCCGGCACTTGTGATCTCCGATTACGTTTGGTCTTTGCCAACAAAATGTCGGTACAATACAATTAGTGGAAGGCGAGTCAAACTAGCATGTGATAAAGTGGAAATCCAATGTTGTTTTGGTTTTATTATGAACATAACAAATAAAAAATATTTCACTGTGACCTGACTTGACTCCGACCTGAAGTAACCGGTTGTGGTGGCGGTGTCAGTTTGACAACATGCAAAAGTTTCCCATGCCCATCAGACATTTGAGGAAGTAATTTAGCCGGAATGCAATGTCACAAGAAGAACACCTTTGAGCACTGTGCCAAGAACACATTTTTTCACTGTGCCAAGAACACATACAGGTACTATGAGAATTGTTGTATTTGGCAGTAGAACTGGGTAAGACAAGTATTATTAAATGAATTAAGTACATTTATTATTATAGCCTTAAGTCTTGTCTTTTCAGGAAGTAACAATATGGTCAATGCATTCTCTAATTGTATTATATCACAATGGTTGCCTGTACCTGACTGAACAACCTATTGGTAACGGCCGTTACTAATTCAGAAACCTTAATATCTGCAATTCAATTCAATTTGAAGTCGCTGGCTCAAACATTTTGATATATATGTATATATATATATATATATATATATCCCCGGCACGACTTGGCACTGCATAATATAAATACCTGCGTAATATTTCCACTGAGTTCTGATACCATCAATCATTTAAACTCTTTCTAAAATGATTGTGTAGTCTAGTGATCAGGATTGTTTGATTCCCAAGTGTAAGGTTGTGTGTTCAAAACTGTGGGTTCTTCAGTCTGCCTTCAGACATCCCTGAGCAAGATGCCTGACCCAAATATGTATCTGAAAGCTCAAATCAACAACTAAGCCAGTTTGGATCAAAGCATCTGCCAAAAGACCTGCAGTAAAACCTTCTAGGGCTAAACGATTTGGGGAAATAATCGAATTGCTCGATAGGCCAGGGCTATATGTTGAGATGAATCGATGCATGAATTGATATTATAACGTCTTTATTTAGCTATTGAATTGTAAAAGAAAGAAAGAAAAACAAACCTTATTGGTCTCCAGTCAGTAACCTTTTTTTTTTTAATCGCATTGTGATGACGGTCTGAATTTGATGAATCGTTCATCCCTTAAACCTGCTCCTCCGCCTCCGTCCCTCCCCAGCCTGTAACGTGTGGTTCCTGGGCTCCGTGGAGATGGAGTCCCTGACGGGGATCCAGGCGGTGCAGAAGGCCACCACCCGGACCCTGGCCTCCGACCCCCTGCCCACCTCCACCGTGGTCCACTTCAAGGTGTCCTCCCAGGGCATCACCCTCACCGACAACCAGAGGAGGTGGGGCCCACGGGCGCACACACACACACACACACGCACAATCACACAGAAAGACACGCACAGACACGCACAATCACACAGAAAGACACGCACAGACACGCACAATCACACAGAAAGACACGCACAGATACGCACAATCACACAGAAAGACACGCACAGATACGCACAATCACACAGAAAGACACGCACAGATACGCACAATCACACAGAAGGACACGCACAGACACGCAAAATCACACAGAAAGACACACACTCACACAGAGAGACACACACACGCAGACACACAGAAAGACACGGACACGCGCGCACAGACACGCACAATCACACAGAAAGACACACGCAGACACACAGAAAGACACACACACACACGCGCACAGACACGCACAATCACACAGAAAGACACACACACGCACACACACACACACACACACACACACACACACAGAAAGACCACACACACACAGTCACACAAAGTCACACACACAGTCACACAAAGTTACACACACAGTCACACACAGTAACCCACAGTCACACATAGGTCAAGCACACACTCACTCTCACTCTCACATTGAAAGACACACTCACACACACATACACACAGTCACAGACACACAAAGTCACACACACACACACACACACACACACACACACACACACACACACACACACACACACACACACCCACACACACACACACACACACACACACACACACACACACACACACACACACACACACACACACACACACACACACACACACACACACACACACACACAGAGAGTCACGCACACACACAGTCAGAGTCACGTATCCTCTGTCTCTCATGCTCGGTCTGTCCTTGTACACTTCAATGCCAATTTATTCTCCCTCTTTTCTTTCTCTTATTCTCTATTTTCTTTCTCTTATCCTCTCTTTTCTCGCTCTTATCCTCTCTCTTTGTTTGGTTCTTCACGTTAACGTTGGTAACACGGTGA
>NC_079419.1:6741289-6743789 GCF_026213295.1 Gadus chalcogrammus
GGGAGAGTGTGCATGCAGTCAGGTAGGTAGGTAGACAGACAGGCGGGCCGTCCAATCAATTCATTGGGGCCAAACCAAATGATTGGTTGGGCCTGTTACAGGCCTGCAACAGCCATAGATGGCATATAATAAAAAAAAAATCAGAGTATTTGGTCTATTGACTGCTGTCTGGATGTCAGGGGAATTTGACAACAAATATGACAAAAAAAGCTTCCAAATTAAATTACCTACCCTAGCTTTAACATGCATTCAGAGAGTACGAGAGAGTTTTATACATACGTCCTTCAAACACATTTCCCTCTGTGTCTCAATCTCCTTTCTTCCCATTGGCAGGTGCCTGTGTGTGTGCGTGTGTATTGTTTGTGGATGTGTGTGTGTGTGTGTGTGTGTGTGTGTGTGTGTGTGTGTGTGTGTGTGTGTGTGTGTGTGTGTGTGTGTGTGTGTGTGTGTGTGGGTGTGTGTGGGTGTGTGTGTGTGTGTGTGTGTGTGTGTGTGTGTGTGTGTGTGTGTGTGTGTGTGTGTGTGTGTGTGTGTGTGTGTGTGTGTGTGGGTGTGTGTGTGTGTGTGCGTTCATGTGTATGTGTTTGTGTTTGTGTGTGTGCATTCATTGGACACATTTAAACGCATGCCTATATAAGGTCATGGGAGTCTGTCATCATAAGAGACCGCAGCCTCTGACAGTTGACTGCTTGATTTGCGACCGTCATCGCTCCGGTCCCGTCCCCCCACGTGCACCCGCACCGCAGCTTGGAAACCGCAGTCAACTATCAGTTTTAAAATAAATAGAGTGGTGAAGGGGGCTATGCTGGCCAATGATCGTCGCCCTTTTTTTCCAGCAGCTATCATTTTCTCATTGTTCACCGTCAGTGTGTGTGTGTGTGTGGGGGGGGGAGGGGGGGGGGTTGGGTGTGTGTGTTTGGATGTGTTTGTGTTTGTGTGTGTGTGTGTGTGTGTGTGTGTATGTGTGAGTGTGTGTGTGTGTGTGTGTGTGTGTGTGTGTGAGAGAGTCTAATTCAGTCCCAATGTTGCCCAAACCGTAACAAGACACAATCTTCAAGCCAAAAATAGTTATTTTCACCAGTAAAAAACGAATAAACTGTTTGCTATCTCATCAGGCCACATGTCCTGTGTGTTTGAAACTGTTTGTGTATGTGTGTGTGTGTGTGTGTGTGTGTGTGTGTGTGTGTGTGTGTGTGTGTGTGTGTGTGTGTGTGTGTGTGTGTGTGTGTGTGTGTGTGTGTGTGTGTGTGTGTGTGTGTGTGTGTGTGTGTGTGTGTTTGCACGTGTGGTGTGTGCATGCATGCGTGTGTTTTTATGTGTGTGGGTATGGATGTATGAGAGAGAGAGACATAGAGAGAAAAAGAGAGCGTGAGAGTGAGTAATAAAGAGTGATAAAGAGAGACAACAACACTATGCACTTTTTCAAACTCTCTAACACTCTCACTCTCGCTCTCTTTCTCTCTTTCTCTCTCTCTCTAGGGAATGATCTTGCGCCCCTAGGGGCGGTTCGGCGAAAGGAGGAGGCGTGTTCTGGCGCAAACGTTCCCTGGTGCTATTTTGCAGTTTCAGAAAACAATTGCGCCACAAACCAGGAAATACCTGGTTTAAAGTCAGTGGCGCGTTGTTCAGATGCTATTTTAAGGGCGCATGCATAATGTTGCTTGTGCACCTCGCGCATTCACTTTGCTTCTCTCATCTACTTAGCCACACATTCTTAAGAAATTATTTGGGAAAAGAACAGCTGATACAGCGGTAATAAATTGTACTTTTAAATCAATGCATCTGCAAACACCGTACAGCAAACACATATTTTCTTGACACAGACATCGTGTACAAGCCCATAACTTTTAGGATTGATGAGTATTTGATCATGAGAAAACATTGTTTTTCCGCGAGTGAGTGTTAAAAATAATGAATGAAAGCGGGCGCGCGTGTGTGTATGTGAAAGAATTAATGAAAGCGGGCGCGCGTGTGTGCGTCCATCTGTTAAAACACACGCACACTAAACAGTCCATGGCAATGTATATTAACGGGGGGACACATGCATATTTGTCAATGTATTGCGTATATCATAGAACCACAGTTACGCATATCATATGTGTGCTAAGTATTCTTTGCCAAAATTTATTTGTGGACTCAGTGTTTCTGAAGTTGTGGAAGAAAACTCTATTCCATGTGTGAATTAGGGATATTATTTGGCCATAAACTGAGCCATTTGAAGTTTGAAATTCAAAGTCAAGCATCTGTCTCATCGGAGACTGCAAACTCGCCGTCAAAATATCAACTCGTCAGATTCAAATGCGCTCATGGCTCTTAAAGGGGATGGGAGATGGCACTCTCATTGATTTATTGCACGTTACGCCCAAACCACACCTAAGGGTAATTAGGCTATACTTCAGACCAACCCTTTTTAGATTTGCGCCAGGCGCAAGAGTCATTTATGCGCCGGTAAAGTAGCAACATCGCCGTAGAACCGCCCACAAAGCTACTTGCGCATGGC
>NC_079419.1:6748789-6751289 GCF_026213295.1 Gadus chalcogrammus
GTTTTCCCTGAGAGCAGAGAGACCTATTGTTGAAATGATATAAAGATGGGCCAGTCACAAGTGCAGTTGCATCACAACGTAGGTCCTTAACATTGTTTTCTTTACAAAGATGTATCTAAAGTTGAGCACATTGAGCCTATACAGTATATATTCCTCATGTTCCCTCGTCCACCAGTATCGGTGGTGTATTGTTAAGCTGTGTTTGATGCAACTCTCGCTGTCTTTAATCCATTGTATACTCACTTTCATCTCATCCCGACCTGATTACCGTAATGCCCTTGATTCTGGTGTTAAGGCCTTCCCTCTCACGCTTTCTGCTTTATAATGCTGCGGCTCACCTCTTAAAGGGACCCTCAGCTTTGTTGCATTTTTACACTTTTTTTGGATAAGGTTAAATTGGTATTAATAAGGTAATAACACACTCTAATATGCAAGACAGACCCACCAGGAGTAAAAACAAACAATTATTTCACTCTCATAATATTTAGTGAAAACTTCAACCAATACAATTCTTCGGACCGAAGGACCTTATTGACCTACAGACCTGTCTATTTGCTGCATGGATATATAAGGTTTTTCGTCTGCTTCTTGTGGCGCATTCGGGCCCGCGTCATCAAGGCGCGTCCTCAACTAGAGGGTTTGTTTTGATTCCGACTGCCATCGTCAGTAGCGACTGACGATGGCAGACCAAAGTGGTCCACGGCGTACTGAAACTGCACCATTCAGTCCGATTAGGGGACTCATCTCGGACTCAGACTCACAGAGTTACCCTCCTCTGGAGCCTCAGGAAGACCTCCAGACTGTTGGCCACCAACTGCACCATTCAGACCGATTAGGGGACTCATCTCTGACTCGGACTCACAGAGTTACCCTCCTCTGGAGCCTCAGGAAGACCTCCAGACTGTTGGCCACCAACTGCACCATGTTGGAGTGTTGGCCACCGCCACACTCAGTCCGATTACGGGACCCATTTCGGCCTCAGACGCGACGTTGTCCCGCTACTCTGGAGCTCCAGGAAGACCTCCAGACCGTTGGCAACCAACCGCCACACTCAGTCCGATTACGGGACCTATTTCGGACTCAGACGCGACGTTGTCCCGCTAATCTGGAGCTCCAGGAAGACCTCCAGACCGTTGGCAAACAACCGCACCATTCAGTCCGATTAGGGGACCCATTTCGGCCTCAGACGCTACGTTGTCCCGCTACTCTGTTTGTAATGCTCATACACCTTTCTTATACTCAGTGGGACCACTGTCCTTCAACATGGGGCCTCAAAACGGTATCACACGAAGCCCATATAATTACAGTGAACCACCTGCTAAATTTCTTGTTTACTAGACCCCTGGTAGATATTATGACCCCTGGGAGTCTAAACACAACCCATGGGAGTCTAGAACTTTTGTAAAATAACGTTTAGTTTTGTACTCTTAGGGGGTGTTTTGTACGCTTAGGGGGTGGGGCATTGGAGGAAGGCGGGATGATTTGAATGTGCTGTAATTCTCAAATGCAACAAAGGTGAGAGTCCCTTTAACAGTGCATCACCCCCCTGTGGGGTGAAGCAGCAGTTCTGCTGACCTGCTGCTTCTAGATGTCCCCAGATCAAGGTTGAGGCATCGGGGATGTCGTGCAAATGCAGTTGTAGCTCCCAAACTCTGGAACGGGTTGTGTCTGCATGTCAGGCTGGCCCCCACATTGCCTGTGTTTAAATCCTTTCTTAAAACACATTTTTACCCTTGGTTGCTAACTCAGTAAGTGAGTTGCATTCCTTTGTTCTTTTTTTTATTCATTGTTGCGTTGTTTATTGATCCTTTGATTGTACAGACCTTTAGCCGTTGTTTTTAAATGTGCACTGCGATGCATTTGATTCGATCCGGGTTAACTAGTAGGCATTTGAGGATAAACACTCTGATAAATATCAGGGACCACAGCTGAATATCATCTGTGCGGCTAACACTGGCACATTTACAGAAATGTCTATTGATGTGCACTCTCCCTGTAACGGAATACATCTTCTCAGTAACAAAAGGCCTGCTAAGTATTTATATTATGTAATACATACCTTGTTATTCGTTCATTACTATAATCAGCGTACCATTTTGATTCAACACACATATGAGCCACTGTCTAAATCCACTGGTGGAGGTCAAGTTTGTCATCCAGATGGGATGAAACTACATTCTTATAGTTAGACTATCATCTGGTTGGCTACAACGGGGGTTCTCAACCTTTTATGACACGCAACCCCGTTTTTCACTACCCAAATGCAGAGAATAATAATTAAAACAATATATTCCTCATCTGCTATAGACCCTCCTTTTGCTTTGAAAGTTATCCTGGGGTCTTTTCTGGATTGTGACTCTTGGGGTCACAGGCACAGGTAAGTGCCTGTGAGCTATGTTACCCCCGTTCAAATTCATGTTTTAGGAACCCAAAGCCTAAGGACCCCTGGGGCCTATTCCCGGGACAGTGGGCTGTGTCCTGGGACCGTTCCCCATCTGGG
>NC_079419.1:6756289-6793789 GCF_026213295.1 Gadus chalcogrammus
GTAGCCTGTTGGTAGTCCTTACAGCCTCATCGTCATAGCCCCACCGCTGCCCAAGTGAGGTAGACCCCAGCCTCCTGGCTCCGTGCGAGAGGGGAAGGAGGAGGAGCCCTGGAGAGCCGTGCTGCAGCACAGACCCCAAGGCGAGGGTGGTGGAAGCTTCTGGAACAACGTCCAGTTAAAAAAAAAAAAAACGGGAACCCTCCCAGGGAGACAGACGTCAAGGTGGCCGACGCGCTCGCCCCATAATTGCCGGACTTTTGAGACGCGGGCACCGAAATAGCCCGGCGGGTGTCTCCACCCCCCCCCTCCCCTCCACCCTCCCCTCCACCCTCTCCACCACCCCCACCACCCCCCCAAGTACCGGAGCAGCGGTCCAGCCCAGTATGTAATAACTGAGTGGTTCTGACGCATTCATATGGGGCCACTTAAGAGTTCCTCCTTGAAACGCCATCGCCGAGAACCGGGAACATTTTTTCAAAAATAATGATGATGCTTTTTTTTCTTTTTTTGCCGCCTAACGGCTTCCCGCCTGATGGAAGCTGGACACGGTCCGTCCCCCCGTCCCTCCCCCCGAGGTCCGGAATGTTCTGGTGGTGTCCTTATGGCACCTCTGTGATGCAGGCGGCGCCACGATCTGATGTCTGTGTGTGTCTGTTTGTGTGGAATGGACGTAAGACAAAGCAAAGTTTTTGTTTTTGTTTTTTGCACACCTTGAACATGTGCGCCGGAGTTTAGTGTAGCCTTGAGGCAACTTGTCAGAGTGTAGCGCTCTGTACAGCAGAAAACCCGATGAACAATTCCACAGAATGCATTGCTAACAAACATGACTGTCAGAGAGAGAGAGAGAGAGAGAGAGAGAGAGAGAGAGAGAGAGAGAGAGAGAGAGAGAGAGGAGAGAGAGGAGAGAGAGAGAGAGAGAGAGAGAGAGAGAGAGAGTGAGAGATTCACTGCAACAGATCAGCCCGTGAAGGACACTGTGTAACAACACATAACCGAATAGGCTCGGACCGCCAACCCCCCCCCCCCCCCCCCCCCCCGCTCCCTGATCCACCATCGGGATTGGTCGGTGCGCTCGTCTGCCGCGGTGGCGGCGGTAGTGGCGGCGTCTCCCCGGCATCGCTCGGGCCCTTCAAATGAATGGCTGAATGTTTTACTAGAGTTTTACGTTGACCTTTAGTCAAATTGGCAGTAAAATAACAGCCCTGGGGCAGCTCCGTACAGACTCTGCAAGTCATTTGTAGTACCCATCATTTAGAGCTGTGGGGTATAATCAGCAACAGATGATTTGCGCTGGCCACCAGCTTCTGGAAATAGATCCGCCGGGCTCGCGCAGTGAGTTGTTCACCGAGAAACGGGGGACTGGAAGCAAATCTTTTAACCAGGTCTCTCTCTGTGTTTACCTTGAAGGTCTCCGTACTGTAAATGTCTGTGTGTGTGTGCGTGTGTGCTTGCGTGTGTGCGTGCGTGCGTGCGTGCGTGCATGCGTTTAAAAATACCACAGCCCAACTGGACGGGCCGGTCTCACTCAACGTTGCACAAGCTGACCCATTAATGCCTCTTAACTATTTCTGTTGCCCTCCCTGACCTCAGACCGGCCTGCTGCCCATTATGCACAATATTTAACTGGGTTTATAAATTGACCACCCCCCCGACCGTCACCACCCTCACCACCCGCCTCTCCTCCAACCCCCGCACATATTTCACACATCACTTGGGCTCACCCCATCCCCCTGTCTTTCCTTCCCTCTCACTCGCTCTCTATCTCTCTCTCTCCCTCTCTCTCCTGCAGTGTCGTCCGTCCAAGGGCCGTAAGCGAGGCTTCTGTTGGTGCGTAGACAAGTATGGCCATCCCCTGCCAGGTTTCGATGGCAAGGAGAAGGGAGATGCCCAGGACTTTAACTCAGAGAGCCAGTAGGTCTCGAGAGTCGCAGGGAAGGGGGAGGACTGTAGAGAGAGAGAGGGAGAGATCGAGAGAGAGAGAGAGCGCTTGGACAATATACGGATGGCTACTGGTAATTGTTTGCACAGTGGACCAACAAGGCAGAATGGGGACTAGATTACAAAGAAAGGGTTTTTCTGTAGTCTCCTGAAGCAGTGGCTCGTTTGATGGGCCAGACCAAGGCTGGCCATCGCCCTGACAGAACGAAGTCACCGTTTAAGTGTTTGTGGTTTTTTCATTACAAATATTGAGGTCTTCACATTCACTTTTAAATGTGTCCTTAGCATTGACAATGGGCCTTTGTTTTGTTTTTCGCACAATTAGGTGCCACTAATTGTGTGTGCACGCTTGGGCTGTTTAATCATGTGCTTGTGACTTTGAGTGTTTTTTGGTTTGTTCTAGTTGGTTTAAAGAAAGTTAATGTGTAGTTGTGTCTCTGTGATTCTGATTGCTGGCAAGGCTGGCGTAAACATGTATTTGTATCTTTTGTGTTATGTGTGCAATATGTTTTCGAGAAGAAGCATTTCTGTGCTTGTGTGACTCAAGGCCCCTAGGTTGGTACACAGCCCATTCCTAGTAAGCTATACCCTGCATTCCTATTGTACACAGGTGACTTACCTATGCCGTCGTTCATTTGTTTGTTTGACACTTACGATAAGCTTTGGAGGAGGGGTTTGTTTGCGAGGAAGAAATTCCAATAATAAACCAAGGAGCTATTGCCTATGAACAATACGATGTACATTGGAGACTTCTCCAGTTTTTTAATAAGCTAGGCTGTTGTGCTAAAGGCTACAGCAACTTCTTGTTTTGATTTTTCATGTGATAACATATGCCAATTGCCTTTCAGGTTAATACGATGTGTGCATGTACATTGCAACCCTCAGACGTCTATTTTTAATTAATAAAGGCAGTGTAAACTGAAGCATGTGCCATGTCTTCTGTTCTGTGAGAAAGAGGCAATGAGACAACATCATTTGTGACCAGCTACATTTATTTGAAGCACATTGCATATCTACAAATGCACAACATCCAAAATATATACACATGAACAAAACAATAAAGGGGCCACGGTTCTGGCTTGAGTTTCATACGATAACACACCAAAGAACAACTGAACCGTTTGAATAAATACAGACAAATATAAACGTCTCTTTTATGTACAACTCCTGAGCAAAATAACATGAGATGATCCGTCCCTAGCCTGGCGGATCCAGAGGAACCAGCGAACAGCGAGCTGAGGTAGACAACCCAGGCCAGCAGAGAGCCGTCATCGCAGAGACCTCGCGGCGGCCTGAGTGAGTGCTGATATGTTTGCGTTTGGTCACCACACGCATACTTGCGGTGCTTTAAGTATCGCCCACCCCCTGACCAATCCACACACCCCCCCCCCCCCCCCCCCCCCCTCCCACCCACCCACCCTACCCCTCCACCCCCGTTCCAATACCGTTGAGGAAATGTCAATGGAGATACATTCCAACACTGTCAACATGTTGGATGAATGAGTCGTTGTGTGGTGGCAGTGCACAGCCCCGTGTTTGAATGAATGAATGAATGAGCGAATGAAAAAAATTAAAACACACATGGCTTCAAGATTGTGAAGCCTCTGAAACAGGCCTGGAAGTGCTGCAGACCTGTGGTCTGTAGCCATGGAGTTATTTAGCTGACTCAAATGTATACAGTGCTGCCCTATTTACAAAAAAAAAAGTAGGCAAACATATTAAAAAGTCTAAAAATTACAAGCAGGGTCCCGAGAGTGCGTGTTGACAAATTTAGAATAAATAAGACTCGATATATACATTAGGTCAATAAATTAAAATGATTTGTTTTCTCCTGAATTCACATAAAATCATTTTATGTGAATGTGGGTGTCTTTGCGGCTATATAACTTATTTAATATGTTTGTTTGTACGTTGTAATGTATCAATGGCGCATCTCTATTTACCTGAAGCTCAGGTTCATACGTTAACCACAGTATAAATATATATAACCTATTTGTTTGTTTGTGTTTGTCTGTGTATTTGTGTGTGTGCATGTGAGCGCTTGCATGTTTGTGTGTGCGTGTGTGCTTGTGTGTTTGCACGCACACCGTTTGTATTTCCATGTCCATGCTCTCAGTGTGTAAGTTCCTGATTGCACTCCGAGTCCGTGGGCAGGTCATTTGATCCCGGAATCCTCTTCCCATTCCAGGAAGAGACGCACCAGCAGCGAGCCGGAGGATCATTCAAGGAGGACTCACACTGAAGAAGGGGGCGGGGCGAACCGAGAGAGAGGGAGGGTCAATGACACAGGTCATTAGGAAGAGGCGACGCAAGCAGAATAGGAACATGAGACTGAAGGGGCTTCGTGGTACGTTGCTTACCTGCTTGGCTTTGTAGTAGCCGTACTTGTCACAGTTGGGGAGGTAGAATGTTGTGAACTTGTCTCCTAGTGCCTGCTGGGAGCTCGCGATGCCATCCAGCGCGTCGTGCAGTTCAGTGTGACAAGGACCCTGCACAGCAAAAGTGAACCGTTAGAACAGACAATGGATGCACAATGTGGTCGTTTATTAAGTCTGCATTAGGTTGATTCATGGCTGATTCTGGTCCCGCATTGTCGTTCTCCCCTTATTCACACAAAGCTAATTCATTTATTTTATGTCTTTATTGTTTGTTTCCGTTGTTTGTTTTGTATGTTTGATTTGAGGTACGGCTTTGGCGTTTAATAAAGAATCAAATGAAAAATGTCATCAGCCTCTCGAACAATTTCTAAAGCTTTCTTTGTGATAAAGTATTAATACTACTAATACTACCAACTGTCCCACCTGCTGCACCAGTTTCTTCAGGATGGAGTTGACCTTGGCTTTGATTGTCTCCTGGGCCTCCACTGCGTCCCTGGGCTCCAGGGGGCCGTTGAACCCTAACAGATAGTGCAGGGAGCCGTGGTCCGGGAGGCCGCCCACCTCCTCTGCAGGGGAAGGGGGCACAGCTCAGATTAATACACAATCATCACAGTCATTTTCTTACAAATCAATATGAAAATAAATAAAAATGTACTGACAAAAATAGAACCCAAAAATGTGTCGTTTACTTACTTTACTATTAGTGGTTTACTACTTAAACCACTCTAGGTTTACTGGTGCACTAGGTTCACTTAAACGAGATATTGATTCAGCAAACGAATCATTGACACAAAAAACAACCGTGAAAATGTTGTTGAATCCCACCAACAGCACCACAGAGAAGAGCTTCCCCATAAGAGAGAGAGAGGGGGGGG
The DNA here is from genome assembly GCF_026213295.1 of Gadus chalcogrammus. Taxonomy (NCBI): domain Eukaryota; kingdom Metazoa; phylum Chordata; class Actinopteri; order Gadiformes; family Gadidae; genus Gadus; species Gadus chalcogrammus. Next base: position 6,761,481 of record NC_079419.1, read on the forward strand.
GGGGGGGGAGAGAGAGAGAGAGGGGGGGGGATGAGAGTGAGAGAGAGAGAGAGAGAGAGAGATGAGGGAGAGGGAGAGATGAGGGAGAGAGAGAGAGAGATGAGGGAGAGAGAGAGTGAAATGAGGGAGAGAGAGAGAGATTAGGGAGAGAGAGATTAGGGAGAGAAAGAGAGAGAAAGATGAGGGAGCGAGAGTCAGAGAGCGAGTCAGAGAGAGAGACAGAGAGAGAGAGAGAGAGAGAGAGAGAGAGAGAGAGAGAGGGAGAGAGAGAGAGAGCAGAGAGAGAGTGTGTCTGAGTCGGATGGGTCTCACCTGTCCCGGGCTCCTGGGTGCAGACGCCCTGTCCCCTGATGAGGGCGTGGAGCGGCCTGGCCTCCCCGGGCCCGGCGGTGCAGCGGAGGCCCAGGCCGCAGTGGGCCGTGTGGACCCCGCAGGACGAGCCCGTCTCCAGGGCACAGGCCATGCAGCAGCCGCAGCCGGGCTCCCGCAGCATCTGCCCGCAGTCCGGGGCGACGGCGGGGCACTGGCTGAGCTTCTCCGGGGTGCAGGCGGAGCAGCGGATGGGTTCGATGGGCCCCGCCACCGGGGAGCAGCTCGCCAGCCCCCCCAAGACCCCCACACTCACCACCACCACCGTCACCACCACCACTGTCAACCTCCTGTGTATTCCAGACATCTCCCGGCTTCAGCGACGTATTCTCTTGAGTTTCTCTTTGGTCTGGTGTAGCTCTGGCCCTTTTTGTTCCTCGCTGAGCTTCAACCTAGTGCTGGTGCGTTGGGGATGGTGTTTTTCTTCTGAAATTGATTTCCCTTAACCGGCCGTATTTATACACCCCTCCAGCCCCCGCACGAGTTAATCTTTGACCCGGTGGTTGAGCCTATGTAAAATGTTTTCGAACAACCCGTGTGGCTGGGGCGGACGGTCTTGCTTGAAGTGCGTAGATTCCCGTTTCACAATGGCCGCGGTCAATATTGACTCTGGAACATTGAGGGATGTACCTCAAAACAACCCCCCCCTGGTGAAGTTATGCACTGGACAACATCCAAAACATCACCCCATGATGGCATGTTATGTGAACAATGTAACATTCAGTACCAAATCATGAATATATATGTTTATAAGAATTACATAAGTTTCATGATAAGCGGGCAATGCCACAAGAACTGATTAACTCTACATTTAAATTCAGGGAATTTAACAGACACTTGTCAAAAACCGACTTACACGTTTCATACACATATCGACGGCAGAGTCAACCATGCAGGGTGACAGCCAGCTCGTCGGGAGCAGTTAGGGTGAGGTGTCTTGCTCAGGGACACCTCCACACTCACAGCTAGCAGGAGCAGGGGATCGACCTAGCCACCTTTCGGTTACAAGACCTCCTGAGCTAAGCCAGGTTTAAAGGTTCCCTGACATGCCACCAGTTGTGGGCTCATTAGCCGTTACAAGCCGTTTTGGAAATCTGTCCCTTATGACATCACAGGTGGGCGTGTCCACCTAGATGAGGGACGGACAGATGAGCAACGTTTGCTACAGTCCACTGGGTAGGCTGGTAGACTGATCTATCCGGCACACATCTAGGTGGACACGCCACCCCTGTGATGTCATAAGGGACAGATTTCCAAAACGGCTTGTAACGGCTAATCAGCCCACACCTGGTGGCATGTCATGGGACCTTTAATACAGGTGACTGTTGAGCAATGACGATGCAGGCTAGAATTTGTCACATCATTAAGTTGTTGACTGAAGAAACCCAATAACATATTGGCCACTGCAGTCTATTTGGTGAAGGGTCACCTTATCGTTCAGACAGCACAAACAACGGCCTCATGACCCTTTAACAGAGCCTTACAACAAACATTATGGATTCCTGCACCGCAATCACAACATGTTTGTGTGAAGACAGCCAGTAGTAATTGATTGTTGCTTTGGTGTAGTATTACATAGGACTTAAAAAGAGCCTGGCTCTGTTGTCGTCATGTTTGAATAGTCAGTTCAGAAAGGTCGGTCTAACTTTTAACTTGGCAAATCAGGAATAGCTACCATAAAAAAAATCAAAAAACACTCTGATGTGCAACACATTTATTTGTAGGACTTTTATTTAGAAATCATAGCTTCTTTCATTTTTTGTTGTTTTCTTCAAGAAAAAATACTTGATTGTCTGTGGGACTTCAGCCAAAATAAAGTTAGATATCAAAAATAAATTGAGCTTAAAGTAAAACTCTACCATCCCAGTGAAAATGCCCCACGATAAACAACATCATCACACCATTGAAAGAAGTTCAGAAAACAAGCAACGACCCGTTATGCCTTTGCATGTTCATATTCAACGAACAGTACATGTTTTGTCGACTCCTCAATGCTAAACATGAGCTCCAGCAACCAGCCAGGAAAATCCTCCTTGGGAGAGTTGAAAAGGTTTGCAGGGAGAGGGGGGGGGAAGAGAGAGGATGGGGTTAGCGCACATTGGTGTAGCATTATATTGAATGATGCTGTATTGAGCAGGTACTACTGATACTTCTGTTGCCTACATCAGATGAACGCCTCCTCTTCGTGCCTTTCTTTGGCTGCTCTGCTCTTGACCGGCGCCACGCTCTCTCTGCCCAGGAGTAGACCTAGAGAACAGATGCATTTCAGCACAGACAGCACAAAGACGGTGTCAAGGAAAATTGGGGGAAAGGCATACCTTCATGTTTGGGAGTCCATGGCTCCACTGTCTGCCCGGTTGAGGCCAAAGGCTGTGTCCTGGTGGGGGGGTGTGTTCTGATGAAGGGGGGTGGTCTGATGCAGAGGTGTATTCTGATGATGGGGTGTGTTCGGATGGAGAGGAGTGTGTGGGTGGAGGCGGGGTGTGTTCTGAAGGACTGGTGTATCCCGATGGAGAGGTGTGTTCGGGTGGAGAGCTGTGGCCTAATGGAGGGCTGTGTTGGGATGAAGAGGTCTGATCGGGTGGAGAGGCGTGTTCCGATGAAGGACCGTGTTCGGGTGGAGAGGTACTTTCTGAAGAAGGGGTGTGTCCTGATGGAGGGGTTTGTTGTGATGAAGAGGTCTGATCGGGTGGAGAGGTGTGTTCTGATGAAGGACCGTGTTCGGGTGGAGAGGTACTTTCTGAAGAAGGGGTGTGTTCTGATGATGGAGAGGGTTCGGGGGGAGAGGCGGTGGGCTGTGGTTCGGCTGTACAGAGGGAGCTGTCTTCTGACCCAGACTCACTCTGGACATTGTCCACATAGCGCGTCTCTTGGAAGACGACGTCGAAGTCACGAGGCAGTCGCCAGGGTCTTGGCGTCAGACAGGGAGAGTCAGAGTCTTCCTCATCTTCTTCTCCCCCTCCTTCCACTCTGCCACTTTCCTCTTCGTCTTCTTCGTCTTCTTCCCCCATTTGGTCCACTGTCTCCTTTCCACCTCCTTTTTGGGTCTCCTCTCTGTCCCCATCATCCTCTTCCATGTCACGGGCTTCATCATCATCATCACCCTCCTCTTCCTCCTCCTCCTCCTCCTCGATACATGTGAGGATTGACCTACACGTCATCTGTGGGACAACTTGAGTTATAAACCTTTTTCACAGAGGTGCCATCATAGGACGGACACAGCTGTCGCTCATAACACTAATTATAGGTCTGCTCCCTTAACGTACCAGTGCACAGATAGTAGACCAAACTAGTATCGAGGACACACATTGGCCTTTCAAGGTGCTTTGACACATAAATAAAAACACCTGCCCATAGTTCCCGAATTATATTTCAGAGGTTTCAGATTTAGCCCTGCTAGACAGCTCTCTGAAAAGGCCCCATATCTGTGTGTGCGTTATCGTCACTGGTTTTGTCAATACCCTTACCATGGTAATCACTAATCAGTGTTATGTGTTACAACTGTGTTTGTGTTACACCTGTGTTTGTCTTACACCGATCTTCCCGTGAAGAGGGTGTATAGTCCTCTCCAATCCCATATTCATTGTACTTTTTTTTAACGTTTATGATTGAAGAACAATTAAAAAAAATATTTTGATTCCAAAATGCGTTGATAAGACATTTTTTCCTTTCATCATTAAATAATCACCACTAACACTCTTAAACTGTTTTTTATATTTATGTATATTTTATAATATTGATAATCAATGTAGATGTTCACTTACATATTCCGACCGATGGTCCATTTGTTAGTAGTCTGCTGTCAAACAAACAAAGGTTGGTTATCTTTCTCTTGTATAATTTAATCAGGTTCACAGGGACACTCAGATTATAATAATCGTCCGGATTATCACATAACATAATTCCAAAGTATACAATAGCAACATAATATTAGAATAGTCAAAAGGGGACAATAGTAATATTAAGTCAAAATAACAACTTTAAGGACTATGGAGACAACTCTGGAATTGGCCCAAACCAGTTTGACCTCATTCAACTCCCTAGTGTAGTTTGTGAGGTTCATCAAACCACTGTTTACCTTGGATTTCATCCCATTACTTAATGTCCATATCTGCGTGTTTGCCAACCTATGTCAAGCAAACTTACCTTTTAGAGAACACCCTTGTTTTAGTGTGAATAATTACTTGAGTTACTTTTCTGAAACCAAACCTATGACAAAAGTTTATTCGCAACGTGAACTCGGACGTAAACTAATGCAGCTGTTTCTAGTCAATTCATTAAAAGAATAGGCCTACTGCTGTAATTGTTCTTACCAAGATTCCTGCCGTTTTACTTTTTTCGAATTTTTTTACGAACAAATAGGAATCGAATCCAAATTAATAACGAAATCTGTATTATAAAGGTGAAGGCAAGCCTAACTCAGTTGAATTCGTCTTTTTGATGTAGTGTCTTTAATGGAAACCGCACAGCTCTGCCAGTTAGGAATGATGATCAATAATAATGAGATGTTGCAAATGATTCGTCATGTGGTAACTACCACTAAATAAATAACCATCGACTTTGCACACTTTATTGTTTGAGAACACAGATGTTCAAATTGATTTATTTAAATTCTAGTCGACCGTACTGAACCGAATATAAGATGTTTTTTTTTTCTTCCTGGAAATGCGTGGGGTCGTCTTACATTCGGGGTCTAGACTTTTAAATGTCAATATACATTCACAACTTCCTGGTGATAAATACCTTTCATTTCACCAACTCCATCTGGTCCTATCGGGTCGTCCTCCCGATACCTTGCTCGCAGACCGCAACAGTAGCATACATTAGTAGAGACAGCTAATTGCCGTCACTGATGTTGAACGCACTTCATACGAACGCTTGGATTCCGTGATCTGAGCGGAGGTTATTTTCCAGCAGTGCCTGTCTGGCTTGTTTGCGCCTTGCTCGACATCTCTCTATACTCTGGGGATGTATGGACAGAAGAGTGTCGTGGCTGTTCTTATCCTCCCGCGACTCTGTTTTTAATTATAATGATTTTCAAGTATAATTATTTGATCTTAAAAAAATATCTTCCAAAAATAAGTATTGAAAAAGAAAAGAAAAAAACGATTCAAATATTTGAATTCTAGGTAGTTGTTGTAATATTTTAATATTTGAGACTTAGATTTTGTATGCCCAAATAACTGAGCAGCATGTAATACATTACTATGGTAGTTAAACACAGTATTAATATAAAGTGTTTCGTAACCGAGAGTACAGCTCTCAGACTGTTATTGTTGGTAGCCTTAGAAAGAGGTGACTCCATAACAACTCCTGGTTGGCTGCCTGAGTGTTAGATTGCACAAGCCGAGGCATTGGTGACTAGGCACTTTACAGAGATTGAACAGCAAAGGACACACTGAAGAGAAACCATGGGCCCTCTTAGGCCCAGTCAGATGTCTGTATGACTGGTTCCTCTTAGGCCCAGTCAGATGTCTGTATGACTGGTTCCTCTTAGGCCCAGTCAGATGTCTGTATGTTGACCCTTAGACCACCTTCACCATCAACTGTTCCCTGCCAACACTTCAAACTTAGACCATTTCAGGACTAAGTATAACTTGATCAACAAACCATTAAAAACCAGCTTGACATTGTGCACCCAAATATTTAATTTATTCCAAAATATTCAATAATCCTTTACACTACAAGATACAACAATGTTTACAGTTTTCAGGCTAATTAAAGGGTATAATATTTATATCAAAGGGAATAACATACAGCTCCACATGTATTGGATGTAAGTGTGGTGAATGTGAGGGTAGTAAATGTGAGGGTAGTGAATGTGAGGGTACTGAATGTGAGGGTAGTAACATATGAGTGTGTGCGTGCATGCATGTGTGTGTTGTATTTCTGTATTTCTCCAAGCCTAATGTAGGTTAGTATGTCCTTTACGTGCCCCATTTCACTGTAGGCCTACTATTTGACAACAAGTTCTGGTTTGGCATTAACTAATGTATCAATAGCAGCACACAAAGTCATCTGCAGCACGAGGCATTGCTCCCTGGGTCAGCACAACATTACCTCCCCTTAACACCACCTCACCTGTGCCTCCCACTCTGTCCTCAAAGCAATGGTTCATTGCCTGCCCATCAAAGCTGAAGATAAAGAGTTGTACGCACAAAATGTTTGCGAAAGATCCACAATGCGACACAACACAGATCTTTGCAGAGCTGCGGCCATTCATACTTCCATGTCAAGTTCACGTCTACACCAGGGAGCAGTATAATGTTTCTGACCCAAAATGTACAATAAAAGAGGAGCAAATCTGAAACAGAACCGGAATCGGAAAGGGTTATTTATTTTTCGGATCCTTTCCAAAATGTTAGAATATAATCGGAGCCTGTCAGTGGCAGTAACAAGCACTGATAGAGGGGCACTATTGTAGGCTACAATACAAACACTAATTACATTGCAGCCGGGTTTCCTGGATTATGGATGCAAGGTTTGCACTCAATACTGGACCAATTTGGTCCGCATTAGTCCCCTGCAACCAAAATGATTGGAAAATTACGATCCAGTTATTTTCCAGTACTTCTCCTTTTCCTGAAGTTCTCCTCAAAGATGAAAGACTTGACTGCAAGTCTTTAGAGTCAGTCAAAAACGGACACCAAATGCTATCATCCTGCTAAACCATTCCCCCTATTGTCTTGCAGAGGCAGTGCACATCCAGTTTGAACAATTAGCTATCAGGTAGCATCCTTTCACACAACGGTGCTGCCCCCTGTGGCCATCCATGCACTGTTGAATTACAACAAGAAGAATCATGTGCTATTTCAATGTGAAGCACACTTGTGTATTACTACTCGTTGGCCGGGATGCCTTCTGATATACGTTTGCACATACACTGAGGAGATAGCCACGGACAAGCTACAAACCCATGAGTCATCTGGTCTCCAGCATGGTACAAAAATGAGAGTAACTTATTATTTGAGCTCCACAGAATATCTCTTGCCATAATAAGTATGAATCTGTCTTACAAAAAGGTGCGTTCTCATAACAGCACGTCTGAACTACATCCAGCATCTAGGACCAGGGCAGATTTAGATAAGAAACACTGTTGAATGTGTATGAAGAGGCAGTCGAATCAGAAAACATCTCAATACCTCCTCTCCTCACCACAACACCAGAGGTTTTCAGCTCAGCACAGTATCAGTACCTCCCAATCCGGTCTGACAAACCCACATCGCCTCCCCTCCCACCACCTGGCTCCACCACTAGTTATGGCACTGATTTGACTATATACATACTTATTGTGTTTATAGGATGATGACTGACATTGACATTTACATGAGCACATGTGGATCAAAGTCATTGTATGACTTGACCTCATCCAAGAACATCAAACATCTTTATGGCATAGTCCACTATGGACGATTGACAACTGGACAGATTGTCCTGCAAAATATTCACAATTAGGATTTTTCAAACTTCATATTTTTCATAGGATTCTGTTGAGAAGTCTCAAGACCTCCAACTCCCATGTTGTTACCATCCTGCTCAAGGACTGAGGAAAACATGACCCCCACTTGTGCATAAGACTGTGGGAGAAGGAGAAGAACAAGGTTATGAATGAAATTACAGAGCTAGGATAAATATTAAATTGTAAAACGTATAATGTAACATTAGGCTGAAGACTAATTGACTAAAATCTGTATAATCTAGCGATAGGTATATGTATAGTCTTCTCTATTTAGAAAATAAGAATAATAAATAAACATGAGTCAGAAAATATGTTAAGAAAATATGCATTTGAATCGGGGGTATCCTATTATTTTTTGAACTCACTATTAGAATATGTAATTTATATGTTTGCCATATAATGATACTTATTAATGATGATTTAACTGAGTGAAACAAGAGCGCAGGTAGAGGCATTGGTATCCATGTTAACTCTGGAGTGCCCCCTACAGCGTTGGAATAACAAGGCATCCAATTGACACTATCAATTTAAAACATAATAGCAACGTCTATTATCGAACATTTCTATTAAACCGTGGTTACCGAAACTCAGACATTCGTCACTTGTCCCTGAGAGAGACAAGAAGAGATAAGATGCGATAATGTTCTCAGCACGAATATGGTGAGCAAAGGCTTTTCTTTTCTCTTAATTAAAATAAATGCTTTGCATGTTTCCTTTCAAGTTGTGCGCGAATCGCTCGCCTCGTGAGAGCGTCCCGTGTTGAAGGACATCGCGCCCGTAATGCTTTGAATACACCATATAGGCCTAATGTTGTATGGAAACGTGAACCCCTTTAAATTCATACAATTTTTATATTAAAGCCTTCTTAAAAAAACAAGGTGATCTTTGAATATCGCTTTGAAGTTCAAGATATCAGATATCAAAGATACTATATTAATTGATCATGTTCGGATTTAATTTATGACAGGCCTAAGCAATCGAGACTGTAATTGACCGAGCGGCTGAGTAGGTCAAGCAACGGGGTCACGGTAAGCTGTCCAGTTTTGGGCTCGGGACAACTTACCTGAGCGGTGAGTGAGCCCAAAGTTACAAAACGTGAGCCATGGTTGGGTTAATTATCGAGCCGTTTTCTTTGATCACTTGACAATGATAAGTTAATACATATATATAAACACAGAATCAACTACAAAATCGTACTCACCTACAAGGCCCTCAACAGCCTAGCCCCCCCCTACCTTGCCGACCTCCTCCATCACCACGCCCCCTCCCGATTCCTCAGGTCCAATTCTGCCAACCTGTTACAAGTTCCACGGACTGAGCGACGGACTTGGGGTGATCGGGCCTTCTCAGTTGCTGCCCCCACCCTTTGGAATTCACTCCCCTCCCACATCAAAGTCTCTCCAACCCTCTCTTCTTTCAAATCTGCCCTCAAAACACACCTTTTCACACTAGCCTTCCCCACCAACTCCCACCTTATTCTTCATGTTTAACCTCTGTTTTTCTTTTATTCCTAGTCTGTCTTACATAGTTTTGATAGGGCAATATGTAAAGCGTCTTAGAGTACCATATTAAGCGCTATATACATTTGATTTATTATTATTATTATTATTATTATTATATCTATGGGCCTACTGCTTGAATTTTCTTATCCGTGTTTTTGACCACATGAATGACTGAGTAATGAATCTTGTATATCGATAAATTCAGAATACTTTGTTTTCAAAGTCTTTATCTGGATAGTGTTCCCCTTCATACGATCATATACACTTTAAAAATAAACTATATAAGGCTGATGCGAGTTTACGTTTAAAGAATTAAGTAAATAAAATAATGTATGCAAAAAATACACCAAATAAATTATGTTAATTTATTACATTATATTTTTCATTTGAAGAGTGCACGGAGCGAGAAGTGTGATGTGGCCAGCCATCCGCCGACGGAGACTCCGCTCACTCACCTGTACACAACGACAACACAGAAATCTGCATCCACTCAGGTAGGCCTGTTTGCAGGTCAGATAAATTAGCCATGTGGTAACCCTTTCATTAATCTTGAAAATGGAGCCTAAACCCAATTTTATTCTCCCAGATGTGTGAGAGTGCTGAATTCCTCAGCTGTGTAAATACCTGTTGGAGCGAGAGTACAGTCTGTGAGATGGTGAGAGAAAAATTATAAATGAATACAAATTTACTCTTCGGTGCCTGCGACTATGCTCGTGGTCTTACAAATGATTATGTCCTGTTCCCGCCGTCATCAGAAGAAACTGCTGAAACATTTCGTGGTGCTCCAGACCCATGGCCACCAGGGAATCGTACCAGAGACCACCACGCTGGAGGACATGAGTTCCTGGCTCATATCTCGCACATGCCCGAACCGTCAGATGCCCAAATTGTCAGTTTGCTTTCAAACTTCTTGCCGTCATGTCCATGCTAAAGCTATTGCTAGAGGCTATTGTGTGTAAGGCAGGAAGTATTAAGTGGTCTGTGTTTGAATTGAAGGTTCCCACTGACGGAATCATGGAGGACTGGTGAAACTAACCAGTTGGTAAGTAAGAGGACACAATATATAGCTACACAACTGCTATTCATTTGAACTTTTGCGGTTTTCACCTTGATATGCAATGACTGCATCCCCTGGCACTTTCGTTTGCTTGTTTTGTGTATTTTTTTGTGCTCAACTTATTTTTGGACTTGTTCAGAAGTGGTGTGTGTACGCCAACCTCATGCAGCGAACACTGGAGCTCCAGGCATCTAAGGAGGTTGCGGTCAACCTCACTCAGGCCCATAACCCCATGGCTTCTGGAGGCCTCTCCTCTCGGTGAGTGACCTAGAAACCTCAGTCCTACCCAATCTCCAACTCTTATTTAGAACGCTGCTATATTCCATTCATTTATCTTAAGTGATTTCTTGAAAAGGAAGAAGAATACTTCTTAGAAAAACGACTACCTTTAACACCAAAAAAATACATAACATTTTACTTTGTGTCATTTCAGTTGTGAAGGGGTCCATTCGGAGTTGGTCAGAGGTCTGAGGCAGGTGTCGCCCTCAGTGACCTTTGACCCCTCTGCCTCCTTGCACAGTCCCGCCGAAGTTCTGGTGGACCTGGTTCCCAGGCTGCTGCTGAACCTGCAGGCCCAGCACAGGAAAGCCCTCCCGAGGGACCAGCGAGGCTGGCTGGCCCTGACCGACGTGGTCCTCAGTGCTGTGCTGGAAGTCCTGGACAACCTGGCCTCTGCTCTGGACAACCTGGAGACCCTCAAGGTCTACTACTCCCACGCCACAGGGGTCCGTCTGGTGCACTCCGTCCAGAGGCTGATGGTGAAGCTCCAGGGCTCTGATGAACGCAGTCTGACCGGCAGGATGGTGGACGCCCTGACCGTCAAGGTCCAGAAGATGTTCCAGCAGCGCCAGGATGTCATCCTCACTGAGGCTGTCATCCTCACTGAGGCTGTCTTGGACGACCTGTCTGACGCCAAGGACACAGTGCCTGAGAGGGCACTGTATCCACCAGGGCCAATTAGCCAACAGCTGATTCTTCACGCTGAAGACCTCAGGACTCTGGTGGGCCTGGCGTTGGTCCAGATATTCGACGGGCGCGTCGAGGCTCAGCTGGACGTGTCGGACTGGCCCATCTTCGACGAGCTTGAGAACCTGCTCTCGCACTACAACATGAGAACCTCGAAGAAGATGGAGAAGGTCAACTGGAGGCTCAGCCCGGAGTCCATCGTGAGGATGTCCACGGAGCTCCACAACAGTCTCCACAGCGCCTTCGGGTCCAAGCTGAACCTTCAGATGGCCGTGAAGCACAGGGTCAAGGTGCTGACCCGGTCTATGAACTACAGGGTGGTGGACCTGATACTGCAGTTGCAGGATCGTCACCTGGCTGAGAGCATGGCTGAGGAGAGCAGTGGCCAGGTACTTTAACCCCAGCATGAGACTGTTTCTTATTCTGTTATTATTATTGTCATCAAAATAGAAATCGTCACCCATTAAGATGGTGTTTCTTAACTGTGTGCAGTTCGCCATGAAAGTACCTGTGGTGGAGGAGATCCCTACTTCCCCTGGCTGCTTCTCTGCTCTCTGGAAGGTCCTGAGGTCTAGCTTCACCAAGAGGCAGGTACGGCTCACTGCTTTGTTTCAGACAATGTCATGCTAATAACCCAAGTAATTTTCATTGTCATTTCAAACGTTTAAGCCAAACCAACCTAGAACTATATTTAAATATGAGTTTTGTTTGAGGGAGTGTGAGTCCGGTTTTTAAGAAAGATATCAATCCACAGAAGAGAGTCAGCGCTGGACCGGGTGTTCGATGCCGACCCTGAAGCGCCAAAGCACTCAGCGCCACCAAGAGGTTTTTATTGTCATTATACATTTTTAAACCAAACCAAACATGAACTATATTTGAATATGAAAGAATTATTTTTTGTACTGAAATGAACTTGTGAGGACAGGGTTAAAATAAACTAAAGTATCCCACAGTATGACGTCGGCGCGGAGCACGGGTGTCGATGCCGGCCCGGGAGAAACCAACCCGCGATGAGCTCCCCCACCGACAGCCAGGTCGTCTTTTGTACATATTTGTATATAATAGTCAAATATAACCTTAATAGCAACATTAAGGTTATACAGCTTTTTTTTAAATAAGTTAAGTACATCGTATTTTAAGCAAGTGTGTGATGGTTTTTAAATTATTAATCAAAGTTTAAGCTTGTATTAAGTTAGTAAACGTACAAGTTAAAGGGACACTGTGTAAAAATTACTCCCATCTAGTGGTAAAATTGTATATTGCATTCAAACTAATAGTGCTCGCTTGTTCAGAAACTACGGTGGGCAGTATGTGCCAAGAAGCTGTGTCATGACATCCAATACTACCTCATCGAGTCATTCGAGTGATGGTTGGTTCACTCGAACAAATTTCAAACTTCATTGAATCATTAGTGCAAGCTAATGATGTATGAGTAATTATTCCTCGAGCAAGATAGTGAATTATTTCATTCGTCATTCACGCTGGCTCAGAGTGAAAACGCGTTTGCATTTCCTGTACCACGTAGTGCTTTTTGTCCCTCTCGGCAGTTCATAGACCGGAAGAACATAGAAGCCTCCATGAAGCTTACCCGTCCTATGTAACTACATATTAATTATTCTTCGCTCAGGAGGATAAGTGCGATTTCTGGCAGAGATAATTTTACACCAATGAGGACTTATTTATGAATGAATACGTTGATTTGAGGTAATAAATTACTTAAAATATTACACTGTCCCTTTAATATACAGTTTGTATAAGTTGAGTTAAGTTAGTAAGTTAGCATAGTATAAGTTTGTATATATATATATACACAATTATAAAGCTAGTAATTATTTCATATAAAAAAATACATTATTTCTTTTTATTATTCTATAACAAAATTTAAAGGTAGGATGATGAATTATTGTACAGTACTATATGTAATAAGCTTTGTGTTTACTGGCCAGTTCTGTGTTGGTTTCTGTTTTTAATCACAGGTTGACAGAAGGGGACGCAGGCGAAGACAGATGGAGACGGAAGCCAGCCAGCTCCATCTACAGGCCAGGCTGTTGTACAAAGTTGTATAAAGTAGAAGTAGAAAACACACGTTTTAGGAAAGTTTTAGGAAAGAACATCATATTTGTAAGTGTTTGACTTTTTTTTTCTGTTGAATAAGTTAAGATATTATATTTTAAGTAAAGTTAGTAGCTTCATTTCTTATGAAGCCCCCAACATTTTAATGAATTTATATCTATAATATAACAATATATTAATGTAGCATAATTCATTATTGGGCAGTTCTATATGTCATTGAGCTTTGTAAAACAGTGAACTGGCTAGTTTTGTGGTTCTCTTTTTATTTATTTACAGATGACCGAGCCTTATTTTACTGAAGGGGAGAAGATGGATGGTGCTGTGGACAGACGGAGATGAAGACACAGAGAGGCGAGCACGAAGACAGACGAGGACGAAGACAATGGGAGACGAAGACACACGTGGATGAAGGAACAGAGCGAAGAAGTTTGAGGAAGAGGATAGACAGAGACAAAGACTGACAGAGACGAAGACAGACAAAGACGAAGACAGACGGAGATGAAGACAGACGAAGACGAAGACTGAGTGAGACAAAGACTGAGAGAGAGGAAGACAGACGAAGAGGAAGACAGAGAGAGACGAAGACAGTTGGGGAGAGATGAAGAAGGCATAGCAAGATGACCTGACTCTGTTCCTTCTCTCTCCCTCTATAAGGCTCAGAAGAGGGGGAGCAGTGTAGAGGAAGAGGAGTGGAGGGACATGGTCCAGACCTCAATACCACAGCTGTACCCCAGCACCTGGTCCTACTACTGCTTCTGACAGATCATCCCCACATCGTTAACTGCCTTTAACACCATGTCTAACTCATTCACACCCTACTCTGTTTCCAATAAAATATGAAATATGAAAATGAAAAACGGCTGAGGAATACAAGTCATTCATCTTTGCCATGCTAGGTGAATAATTTAATTTAGTATAAGGAGTATAATCTCTATCAAAGAGACTATTTAAAACTGGCTTTTTAATTGTTTAATAAACTACCATGTTGTATGTAGAACACAATTTAAAGAAAAATAAAGAGTATTTACCAGGTGAAAGTCTAGGATGGATTAAAATAAAAACCCTTATTTGGTAAAGCCCTTCTAAGATACACATGATGATATGATATGACGTTTGTGGTGAGGAATTGAGGATAGAACATATCCTGCAAATCAGAACAAAATTTGATATTTGACCCTGTCCCTGCTGTTTTGACGGTTTGATAAGAACAATGTAATACTGCTTAATAAAATATAAATCAATTAATTCTTTTTTTTTGTATCATGATTTATGCAATAACATGTGTGAAGACATTATTGTGGGCTCCTGTTTGGCTGTAAACTCAATTCAGCTCCTCAAAGGAAAACATCGGTTTCTGCGGTTGGAAGGGGCGTGGTAGCCCAGATTACAGCCGATTTAATTCTGGGCTGAAAGCAACCATTAAACAGTCACCATAGGAGGAGCAGGTGGGAGGAGGTGGGGTTATGGTGGTGGGGGGGAGGGGAGAGGGAGTCACCTTGCTGGGGAGGGCACGGGGGTTGCCTGGGCAACTGTAATCTAACGTAACTTCCGTTTATTTAAAAAAAACCTACACACAAGATTCACCGTCTTCCCAATTGAAGGGTTATTAACCGGGGGGCTGAATGAAAGTTAATATCGTTGTTTGTTGTCAGTCACGCAACGGTTCGATAAGTCAGGAGGTAGGTGAAGAAGAAGGGCTTTTGGAACATGGAACTTGAGACAATGGCAGAGTCGGTGCGCTCGAGCCGGTCGAACGGGACACCGAGCCGTCACGAGAAAAGTTTGGGGCTCCTCACCATCAAGTTCGTCACTCTGCTCCAGGAGGCGAAGGACGGCGTGCTTGATTTAAAACTGGTCAGTGAAGTTACGAGGAGGAAGCCCTCTGGATTTTTTGGTTATCGTACGGGTGTATTGGTGTTGTGTTGTTGTTGTATTTTTTTGGGAGCCATAAGAACATCCTTGCCCCATGAACAAAGAGCCCGAGCCCGTTTTCCTGTCAGACACGAGCGACCAGTCATGTGTATTTGATTAACTCCCCCCCCACACACACACACACGCACACACACCTCAATCCCCCCCCAACACACGCATCTCAACACGTTTGCCTGTTTCCTCAGTCTATGAAGCCATCTCACTTATGCTTTGTTTCCATTCACAGTGAAAGGTTTTTGACCATTAGCTAGTATGATGATAATATGACAGGAAGAAATACGCACTAACCCTACACATTTTGTTGTACACATTGTATGGCTGACTAAACTCCTACTATATATTAACATATCAGGATGTCGTCAAGCAGGGAGAAACTCATGCCATTGCTTTGAATCTTTTTTGCAGATGGACCATGTTGGTTCTCCACTATCCCTAATATCCAAAGTTATTTGAAATGTATTGTTGGAATTGGTTACCTCAACAACAACAACAACAACAACAGAAATACAAATACGTTGAAGATCCCTTATTGCCAAGACTTTATCCTAATGTGTAGTGAACAACATCAACAGTGCTGTATTAGGGTGATTATTCTCCATTCAGCCGGTCCCCTGTCCGTACTTTGTAATAAGATTTCCCTCTCTACTTAGGCGGCAAACTATGGTAATGTTTAGCCAGCAGGCTCTTCAAGGGCTATGACCCCCCCCCCCCCTGCCTCCTCTGCCATTGTATGACCCACATCTTGTTCCAAGTGCTTTGGTTTTGTTGTTTGCCAAGCTTAATTTGCCAAATCCTTTATTTGCCGTTCAGTAGGTTCTGCTCTTGCAGTTCCCCCCTCCCCTCCTGTCATTCATTCGGTCTTGATTGACATGTCCTACAGGAATGTTAGGTCGATGTTGGGTCAAATGACTGTTCAAATGTCAACTTTGATGTTTTCTGTCGACAATGGCTGGTAGACTTGATGCAGCTGTCACTGAAAAAAGCTTGGATTTGCTGATGTGTTGTCTGACTTGATAGGCTGCAGATAGCCTGGCTGTGAGACAGAAGAGGAGGATATATGACATCACCAACGTGCTGGAAGGCGTGGGGCTGATTGAGAAGAAAACCAAGAATATCATCCAATGGAGGTTTGTTTAAAACGTGTGTGTGTGTGTGTGTGTGTGTGTGTGTGTGTGTGTGTGTGTGTGTGTGTGTGTGTGTGTGTGTGTGTGTGTGTGTGTGTGTGTGTGTGTGTGTGTGTGTATTTTAACTGATGGATAATTTGGTATTTAGACCTTTGCCGTTATTTATTTCAACCATCACTCTCACCCATCATCCGTCTTTGTTCTGCCTTCAGGGGGGAGAACATGGGCAGCCAGAGCGAGGAAGTGCTGGAGCAGGTGGAGATACTGAAGGCTGAAATCTCAGAGCTGGAGGCCCAGGAGAGACAGCTGGACGAGAGGAAGGCCTGGCTGGAGCAGAGCATCAAACACCTCTGCCACGACCCAATCACATGCTCATATCCTTTTTGAGTTTGCTTATCATGTAGAGAATTTGCAGGTGATCATGTAACTCCAATGTTCTGACTCACCTGGTGACTTTAACAACAGATGAATATGTGGATATGTGTGTTTCTCAAAAAATATTGGGTTTTCTATTTCTTATCGCCTTAATGAACCGGTATAAAAGTATAACTGTAACGGGAACTAGCTCTGCAAATCTGCGAAAACTGTTTCACCAGAGTTGAGTTGGTGAAGGCTATCGCCTTGTTTGAACATTTGCATCACCTTTCCAAACTCACGGGGGTCAACTGAACACATTATGATAGGCTTTTGTTTACAATTTTGACAGACAGCAGGTGGATGGGATCTAAAGAATCACGCGACTGCAAAACCTTGATACAGCATTGGGATATGGGGTCAGAACAGTCTCATTAATAATGAATGGATGCACAAATATTTTTTGTGATTTATATACAAATTACTCTCTTCTCGCAAATACATTTCAATGCACACACAAATGGATATCGGTATGTATAAATGTAAAATAATTCCATAAACAAAAATAATTTTCACAAACACATTTCTGTTCCACACACAAATGTGCCTTGTTTTAAATAAATATAATATAAATCCATAAGTATATAATTATTTTATTTTTTTGCAATTTTCATCAAAAATGTATTTGGAAGTTGTTACATTTATTTACAAACTGTTGAACTTGTATTAACAAGACACTTTTCATTTGTGAACTTGTTTGCATTTGTGTGTGAACTGGACTGTATTTATATGTGGATTTTTGAGACTCTCCTGACGTCGCTAGATTCTCAAATGCATTTTTTTCAACAAGGAACTCTCTGTAGCCAATCAGATGCCTCCCCAATCAAATGACTGCTGTTCCGACCTCTGAGTCCAGCCTCCGAGCCTCCCAGTTCCCTCGGTTAAATGTATATGGGAAATAACATGGGTTTTTTGAATGATCGTACATAACAATCTCTAGGTGGCGAACAAGTAAAAGCTGCGTTTTGAGCTGCACACTTTTTCCATCTAGTTTCGACTGGGTTTTGGGATCACTTGACTGCAGTGACTGGGACTTTACATGGCGGTGCCGTTTACTACTTTAATGGCACCGCCATGTAAAAACCCAGTCACTGCAGTCAAGTGATTGGCTGAAACCGAGGGAGTCATCTGATTGGCTACAGAGAGTTCCTTTTTGAAAAAATGCATTTGTGAATCCAGCCGCGTCAGGAGAATCTAAAAAATCCACATAAAAATACAGACCAGTTCACACACAAATGTTAACAAGTTCACAAATGAAAAGCGTCTTGTAAATTCAAGTTGAACAGTTTGTATATAAATGTAACAACATCCAAATACATTTTGATGAAAATTGGAAATATATTTTTTATTCATATTTTTATGGATTTATACTACATTTATTTAAAATAAGGTACATTTGTGTGTGAAACTTAATTTTTTTATGGATACATTTTTACATTTATACATACTGATATCCATTTGTGTGTGCATTGACATTTATTTGTGAGAAGAGAGTAATTTGTACATAAATCACAAAATACATTTGTGAATCCTTCTCTGTGCATTCATTATTAATGAGACTGTTCTGACCCCATATTGGGAACTTATAAGCATAAGACTTAATTCTAGTTGTTTCAAAGGGGGTTTGATTTAGACAGTAGTTTTTGTTCTCCATTTGTAATCGTATTGGTCACAATGTCATCTGTCATGCTATACAAACAGTATGTAATGTAATGTTAGTCAATTGGCATTTACCCAGATCGCTGCAGTCTGCAGGGTTTGCCTCCGTCGGGACAACTTGAGTGTTTTCTCCCCCTCAACGGACCACTGATGATTTAACTCTGATTTCCTGTCATTACAATGAAACCTAATGGGTTTCGAGTTGAAGGATCTGTAACTCTAGCTCCATTTGAGTGGCCCCACTGATTAAGTTTGAAGGGAAAAATGATCCGTGTGACATTGTTCAGTGAATGGAATGCCTTCCTCAAACACGCAGATTATGCTTCGCAATATGTTATTACCGGTAGTTCCACGAAATCTGGGTTTGGCTAATCCGGTCCAGTTTTTCAGGTATTTTTCTTCCAGTGAGGTGTGAATTTCCTTAACCCTCTCCGAACGCATAAGTACGTGACCCATGACGACATCTGCAATGCCTTCCACGGGGACACTCTCCTGGCGGTGGTGGCTCCCTCAGGGACCCAGCTGGAGGTGCCCCTTCCTGAGTTGGTGGGTTGGTTTTCCTCCTGCCGTTGTCTGACTGCACGATCCATGTAACGTTCAGCCATTCCCTTTCCCATCAATGAATAAGAGGCATGTCTGCTCCAGATTTTCAACCATAATGGTACACTGGGAAAATTGATATTTATTAATTTGGACTTGGATTTATGGCTTATTAGATTTAGAAAGTGTTGTGTTTGGTATTTATATACGTTCAGTTCATAAGAAGTGACGCCCTTTGTTTGTTTTACTTGGGAAATTAATTTGAGGCATGAAGGAGTATAATATCTCTCGCCAGCAGCAGTTGCAGTCCTAGCCATCCCCGAAACCAGATACACATTATATATGACTTCTTGGGATTGTTCCTATCCCCGCTTGGTTAATAGGACGTTTTACCTTGCTACTTTCATGGTTTTCAGTTGTCTTAATGTAGGAGAGTGATTGGACCCTATTATTGTTGACATCAAATGAGTCTGACATTAATTAACAAAGTAAAGATGTCTCCTGTGTGTTTCTAAAAAGAAATCACTTTACATTTGTCAATGCTAAACACCTACATTATATTCTTCTGTACCAGCCACACATAGCCTCATATCCTATACTTTAACCATATCCTCTCTCCCCATTCCTCTCTCCCCCAGGGCCCCAGCGGCCAGAAGAGGTACCAGGTGACCCTGCGCAGCCAGACGGCCCCCATCCAGGTGCTGCTCATCAACAGGGAGACGCCCTCCTCCCAGCCCGTGGTGTTCTCCGTTCCCCCGGGCGACGACGCCTCCACACTGCCCACCCCGCCCAACACCCCCGCCACCCTGCAGCGCTTCCCCCTGAACTCCTCCTCCTCCTGCTCCTCGTACGTCTCCTCCCACTACTCCTCCGGCTGCAGCCCGGACTCGCTGTTCGCCGGCCAACCCCACCACCACCACCACCACCAGATGGCGCCGCAGGACGATTCACTCAGCCCGTCGTCCACCCCTCCCGACGTACAGATGGGTAAGTAGGAGGGAGGTGGTGGTGGGTGTTGTTGTTTTTTCCGCTTATGCAATGCTCTTAAAAACAACCTCTGATTAAACGTGGCACAGTAGCCTTGTCTCAAACCCTGTAAATAAATATTCACTAGACTCTAGGGAGACGTATTGCGCAAAAGGCTCACGCCCTCATTTGCAGATCAAAAGGTCTGCTTTCTCTGCCAGGCGTGTTTTTTTCCTCATGAAGGCCACATCAGGCCACATCTGTGTGCCTTAAGCGGGCAGGAAATGGTAAATCGGGCTCCACCCTCCAGATGAAGGGAATCGTCCTCTTTAGATTCAGGAGATGAAGAAATTGCAAATGCCAAGAAACAAACTAACAATACTCGCATGTGTAAATGTATGTGTAAAATGCTTTTAGACCATACGCCTCTCAGTTGTTATATCGTTTTATTTCCACTGTCATTACTGTGTGTCATAAGGGGAGTTTGCTTGGTTAGAAGTAGCTTTCCGTTGGCCGCTTCCATTGAAATGCAGAGTGATCTAGAGCCTAGCTCCACTTCATCTTGGTGGAATACACTTTTTTTCTTCAAGTGCTACAACGAACACAGGCGTCCCTGTGTTGGAGCACACGAAGGAGACATCTCCTTTACTTTGGTTGCAAATCAACACCGGATTTGCTTGTCGGATTCACAATCCAACATTTATTCAGTTGTTTGGAGGTCAGTGCTAGAACGTCTGGCTAGCAGCAGTGCTAACATAATAAGTAAAAAAACCTGGCAAGAAGTAGCCTGACGTGCGTCAGCTAAAGTAGGGGAACCTGCCTCTTACAAGGAAAACAAAGGACTGCATTCCAGGCTGACACGGATTATCCCGTGTTGGAGGGATTCCAGTCACATCTTCACACCAAATGGGAGCGGAAAAGTTATTCAAAACATGCAGATATGGATTCCATCAGAGGAGAACCAAACTTCCCTGCACTCTGAAGAGGTTTTCTGGTGACTGTCTAGACAACTCAACTAGGCGGAGCGAGGAAGATTCTCTTTTGCAATTTCTCACGTGTGAGGTTTGTGCTGTGAGGTTTGCAAATTGCTGTCATTGATAGTTTTGGCTATCCGTTACTATTTCTCTTTTACAGTTTAGATACAGGTCATATTGTTGTGCTTTTTGTTTGCCTCTCATTATTACAATGATCATAACACACTGTGTGTGAACTAGCTATCCCATTCTCATATTGTGATACATTTAAGGAGGCATTTGCATGACAATTCTATTAGTGGGTCATGTCGAGGTCATGTCCAAGACGATGACTCACTGTTCCCCTGCCGGCCATCACACACTCCTCTCCAGCCGCTGGACAACACACTGTGCACATCGAGGATGACTCGCATGCTTCCAGACTGACGTATAGCCTCCTCTGGTCCAGCACTTTGTGGCCTCCCCTAGGGCTGCTCGATTATGGGGAAAAATCATAATCACGATTATTTTGGCCAATGTTGAAATAGCGATTATTCAAGCGATTATTTTTGAGTTTGAAAACATGTTTTATTTATTCAGCTTCTCCTGATAATTTTTTTTTTGGGATCTGAGAACTTTGACATTTCGCCTTAAATTGTCAAAAAGAAAATGTTCCAATCTAAAATGATAACCAGGTATGTGTCCAGCTGTTCTGCCCTTTTCTATAAAACCTTTTCTACAAAAAAGAATACGAAAAACTTGATTATGTTAATTTTGTGATCGTTTGATTTGCAGAGTTCCACGGCCAGCCGGTGACTCTGCTGATGCAGCAGATGGTGTCGGGGCAGCCCCTCAGCAGCCTAGTGGTCCAGGACTTCCACTCCATGCTGGACGTCAGCTGCCTTCTGAGGCACAGCGGGACCGGAGAGCCCCAGAAGGAGGAGGAGAGGGAAGGTAAAGAGCCCCGGCTCCTGTAGGCTGCTATAGGAACTGAGCTGTCGGATTCAGGGATTTGGGCAAGGTACGCTAAGGCGACTGCGTTGCCCATCCAGTGCAGGTGCATTTCTTTGTTGAGTGATGCCAGGGGATTCCTACCATCTCCGTCTTTCAAGTCTAGGTGGTCATACAACATTGCATACTCCCCCCAAAATAGTATATATATTACGGGTGGGGGGGGGGGGGGGTGAGACTCTTCTGATGGATATTTTATCTGTGCGAAACAAACCATTTTATTTATATTTTTTAGTTTATCTGGCCTTTAGAGTACAGTACAGAGGATATGGAAAGCCAGCACCGGAGAGTGCTGCATAGTGCAGCGGGGAACAGCTGTCTTTCCTCATCTTGTCATACATCTTTTAGTTTAAACCATAAACTAAAGGAAAAGCTAATTACCTAAATGTTTTTCTTTATATATATATATAAAGACACACAAAGGAATATGCAATGAATATTTATTTTATGCTATGGGGAGTGGTTTGAGCCGTTGTATTGGCATTCAGTTCAACATACCATGGGGACTGGACGCGCCCAAGGACTAGCTGTTTACACCAGGCAGAACAGCTAATAAATCCCACACAGCTTGGCAACTTTCAAATGGAAAGCATGACTCTCTGGATGTCTTGAGCCTCCTCTGTGTGTTTTCCCTAGGTGTGGCTGACCTCATTGACGAGCTGATGTCCACTGATGGTGAGTGCCAAACAGTTTTCCGTTCCGTTATCTAATGCATGATGAACCCCACCTGCAGTCAGGCTCCAGGTGTTACATCATGCCTCGGGTCCCCTCCATGGTTTGTTTCTCAATGCTGTGCCCCTCCACACACAGGAGTGGACTACAACTTCAACTTGGACGACAACGAAGGAGTGTGCGACCTCTTTGACGTTCAGATCCTTAACTACTGACAGTGTCAGTCCGCTCTGTTTATACAAGCTACAGTCACTGTACAAAACTGTTCTCTTTTCATGAGCCACCCATGGCTCATTGATTTTTGTTCGTTACTTTTTTTCCTCCATTGTTGCACTGCCACTTCCCCTAAACTAAAGATGAGCCATCCTATAAGTAGACTTACCCTTAAATAGAAATGAACCTACAAGAGGTTCTGTTTACTGAAACGGCCTGAGTCCCTCTGCCAAAATATGAAGAGATGAACGAGGCGTGCGGCAACGTTGAGCCTGAAGTCACAACGACGGCAGCAATCTTGTTACGGTTTGTTTTGTTTTGCTTTCTTATTTTTTTTTACTAAACGGGGAACTTGAAAGGGTAAGTGAGGATGCCAAATTAGCATCCAGCTTGTGGTTTACAGGGGCACATCAGAAACCTTGAAGTAGCTACTAAGGTTGGCTCTTAGTTAACCAGTGGAAGCCCATCACGACCCCTGCACTTGTAACATATATTTTTTCATTCCATTGCCTTGCGGCGCATGATTCAGTGTCAGGCCTGTGACAGTGTTTTCATTGTCTTGATACCTTTTTACAGAAGTAATGGGACTCACTTGTGGCTGTTCAGTATTGAAATGAATGGTATTTATTTAACAATATGTTATACAGGGTTATGGTCTAAAGTACAGGGTATCGTTGATGACATTCTTTTAGACAAACCTATCCGTCAGAACTAGTTCTGATCGGATAGGTTATTTTGTTGTATTTATCAATGTTTCGGTTGTGTTTCTATCCTTGATATAATGTTGGAATGCCAGATCTAATTATACTGCTTTGCTTTGTAATGCAACTTGCCAATGAGGGCTTCCAAGTTTTTGTATTAACTATTCATAGTTTGTATTGAATATGTTCAATATTTGTTCGTATTAATTTAAGACTAAACTGATTTTGGTTGTAGTTCGTCGAAGCCTAAATGACTGCCTAATTTAAAATAAATAATATGCCTAGTCTCTATTAATTTTGCGTCTGTTGTCATAGGCCAGATGCAAGTGCCTTGGTTGATATGATTAGGGTTTTCTGTGTCATCTCGTTGCTATGTTCAGTTCATGGTTTTTGTTTTTTCAATATGTATATGTACCCTGGGGTCATTCTATGCCAATGTACATTGAGCTAAAATGGCTGAGCTACAGAAGTTGGACAAATGAAATACGATTTCAAATGTTTCCTTGTGTGAGGACACATGCTAGAACATGACCTGTTTACACAGAGCAAGAGACTTAAAAAATGCCCCCTTGGATCCAACCTACAATTAAACATGTTTCTGTTGGACTTTTAGTATTTTTCACCGTCACATGAATGTGTATTCCTTTTCAACTTACAATAGTGTCAACTCAATTAACAGGATCGGGATTCAGGAAAATCTGGTTTAAAACTGGCACGAAACTCAAACTAATGTGAGAAACAGAGTAAAATCCCTGTCAAACAAAAGTCTGAGGTTGAATCCAGTGCAGACTTCTCCATTCTCTAATTGGTTAGGCTACATGATTAAGTGCTTCACATCAGAGCAGATTCAGGCCGGCTGGGGATAGTTTGATTTATTGGCCAGGGGACAGGGATTCCTGTGGTAGAATCCAAGCTAAGTTCAGTAGACCGTTTCAGAATGTAATCTCCTCCTTTCATTGTGATAAAAAGGTCAAGTCAGAGCGGTATTGCAGAGTGAGTAACTTACCAAACCAGTATTGACTTGGATGGAGATGACGTGGCCGCATGAAATGTATTCATTTGAAAGGGTTAAGAATTACAAGAAGCAAGGTTGCTAATAATGAGTTAATATTGACAGTTTTAAGTGTATAAACCTATAAATTACTTGGAAAGGCAAATGACAAGGGCAGCTGGTATGATAGTGCCCTATTAAGGGTCCTTACTGCCAATATTAGCCTGCTCCTTCAGCTCTTGCACTATGACATAGCGATTACGTTGGCTTTTGTAATGAAGACCTACTTGCAGATATATATTTATAATACAAAGCAAAACAAATAAAGGTAACACTTCCTGCAGAGAATTTCTAAAGTGATGCACAAATGCTTCTTGCTAAATCTATCGTGTTATTTGCAAATTGATGTCAGGGTTAAACCACATCCAGGCGTCCGCATGTTGACAAAATGTGTTTACTTGTTTTTACATTTCGTTTGAAACCTCTCCAGTATTGCAGCCCTCCCTGTTGTGATTCCTTAAACAGGAAAACCTAACAGCACTGTTGTTTACACAACCATAAGTTGTTAATAACTTGCTAAAACAAATGTCCGGAATTGTCAAGTATTTTGGCATTACAACACCAGATTGACAGATGCATCAGACAGAAGCGCTTCGGTTTGTAACTGACTAGATCCAATCTTTTCCCAGTAGGGGATTGTTGTTGAATACAAAGCACAAAACAAAAAATAGTACACTCATGTAAAAGCCTCGTGCCAGCACTTCATACAGAGAACGTGTTTGTCTCTTGCGATGCGCTGTGAGAATGAAAGGACATGTCCATCCCTTGATCCTCAGTTGTTTGCTGTCTCCTCCTCCTTCTCTCTCCGAGTCTTTTCCCCATCTTCATCATGTGCTGCCTGAAGGAGGTGCCCACGAAGGCGTAGAGGATGGGGTTGAGGCAGCAGTGGGTCAGGGCCAGGCTCTCCGTGATCTGAGCCGCCTGGTCCAGAGCCTTGCTGGTCCCACAGTGGGTCACCACGTGATACATGGAGTCCACCGTCCTGTAGATCTTCACCACATTGTACGGCAGCTGTGTGAACACAAACACGCCCACCACGGTCAACAGCACCCGCAGCGCCTTCCACTTCCTGTCCCGACTCTCGACAGGAAGTCCCCGCAGCAACAGCGCCACCTTCCAGTAGGAAAACGCCATGACGCAGAGCGGCAGCACGAACCCCAGCAGCACCTCCGCCATCTCCAGGCATCCCTTGACCTCCCTGCCTAGGTACGGCGGCAAGACCGCTAGACAAACGTTCCGGTCGCCGAGCGGCCTCACCGTGGAGAACGCCAGATCCGGCACGCCCAGGGCCAACGCCGTTACCCAGGCGACCAGACACACCTTCCCGCAGTGCTTGCGGCTGAACACCCGCTCAAGGCGCGGCAGAGCCCGGGCGTCGCCCCGCGCCCTGACCGAGGCCAGGTAGCGGTCCAGGCTGATGCAGGCCAGCAGCAGCATGCAGCAGGTGAAGTTGACGGTATAGCAGGCGGACACGGCCTTGCACAGGGCCTCGCCCAGCTCCCAGCCGCGGGCCGCGTCGGCCGCCCAGAAGGGCAGCATGAGGAGCAGAAGGAGGTCGGCGACGGCGAGGTGCGTGAGGAAGGCGTCGGTCATGGTCTTCAGGTGCTTGCGGCAGGCGTAGACGGCCACCACCGCCGCGTTGCCCGCCACGCCCACTACCAGGCAGACGGTGTAGACGACCGGGAGGAAGACGGCGGCGAAGGAGCGCACGTCGGCCTTCTCGCAGAGCGTGGGGTAGTCTTCGTAGCTGTAGTTGGTATGGCTGAAGTTGTCGTGGTCGAAGTAGGCTTCGGCCTCCTCTATTGGGAAGTCCATCGTGAAGAGTGCTGGCTGAGAGAGGGAGTGAGAGAGAGAGAATGTCTGAGTCGACAGTGCTTCAAGTTCAAGGGGTGCAGTGTTCGCAAAATGGAGGACAGATGGAAAACCTCTGCTGTTGAAGTGAAAAGGTTGTGAAATAAGTATGATAAAGGTGGATTCCTGATCAAAATATTTTTTTAATTTTGTATTTACCACTTCAAAGTTTAAAAAAGCACAGCTCTGATAACTGACTTAAGAACTTGTTAAAAGCGTCCTAACCAAACTCTGTGGTACTCTCCTTCTCTGTAGGGGTGCGAAGAAAGGGAACACACGGTACAGTATTACTGTATTCTACCATTGGGGTAACCTTAGAAATTAATTCTGGCTAAATCTGTATAAAAAAAAAAATACTATTCAAAGTTTTTTCTAATCTTTTACTCACAAGGCTGTTATAAGATTGTATATTGTTTCTAAATATGGAAAACATAATGAAAATATATAAATAAAACATTCGAAGCAAATCTTTGATCTATGTCTTCTTGATGTAGGCTAACTCTAAATGCGGAAAAATCCGCGATGGAGGGCGACGTGGGTCATCACATAGGCTACATTAAATGCCTGCACCTTCTCACCCGCTGTCCCCAAACCACCTAATCGTAACTTTTTAAACAAGAAGCCGCCGGAGTTATTCTTACCTTGACTGCTATGGTGTTACAAAATCAAGGAGTGAGGTGCATTGCACAACTCGAAGCCAAGATAAGAGAATAAGAAATAGAGAGAGAGAGGGAGGTAGGGAGGAGGAGAGAAAGAGAGAGCGTGAGAGAGAGCGGAGAGAGAGCGAGAGAGAGAGAGAGAGAGAGAGAGAGAGAGAGAGAGAGAGAGAGAGAGAGAGAGATAGTTAGAGAAGGCGTTTTTTTTTCAGGGGATGCCAAAATTCCGTTTCAGGTCACTAATGAAGCGAGTTTATTCACTTTACGTCGAATTAAGCATTACTTAGTTAGACCTTAGACAAAAATCCAATATGCCGATTTTAAATAAATAGGCCTATTATATATTTATCATGACCTTTCACCATAATTAGTTATCAATATAATTGGATAACAATTACGGTAACGCAATGGGACATTTTGCAGCGCATCATAGCGCTCCCTTGTGGAGAAGTACCAGTGGTACATTTGGTAACCGTGCTGCTCAGGCTGTAATAGGGTTTAAGAGGTTTTGCTCGCCCCTGAAATCCATCCATTCTAGGGAGAAAGACAGATTTGTAAAGCCTGTAAATGCCTGAGTATAGGCAAAAGCTACTGGCAGACCAAGACTTTTTATCCACAACCTTACAGAAATACATTTTAAAAAAGGTTTCTGAATACTCGGACTCGTGTCATAGCCTATAGTAGGCTATAGTAGACCTACTTTGTATTTATTTCCTTTTTCGTAAACTTCCTTTGTTTTGTAGGAACTATACAAATATGCAATATATTTGAATATGGTGTGATTTGCTGATATTTCGGACCGCCATATAAATGTCAAGCATGTCTTCTAATGGAAAAGAAAAATACTTTGCGTTTAAAGACTTCGTTTAATCCTAATTTTGTTTCGGACTTCTATTTTAGCTTCATTAATTGTAAAATACTTTCGGCACAAAAACAAAGAAGTTTTTTTTTCATTTTTTTATTTTTTTTACCTCCTGGTGGGTGACGCGGACCGGTGGGCTCCGGAGTTCAGGCGAGAGCGGTGAGTTTTTCTGAATATGAAGCTAATGTTGTCCTCCTTATTGATTGAGTTATCTACGCACACATATACCACATCTAAATATAGGAGATGATAGGGCTGGTAGGTTTTAAAGTAATGTGCAAGGCGCTGCTGAACACCATTCCTTGTAAATAATCCTAAACCTTTGAGGTTGTTCGGTTATTCAAACTCTAATCCTAAATCGGCCTGCACGTTGTTTCACTTGATTATTCACCGAGATACGAAAGGATTGATCGCGGATCAATTTCAATCAATATCAATAACAATATCGTTTTTTTATCAGTAGCGCTCAGTGCACAAAAACACAGACTAGGCCTACTTCTTCTAGATGTCTATCAACAGGTTTAAATGCCTGTCCGTTATTTCTGCACCGCCCAGTGAAAATGAACGCTTTCAATGAGTCTTTAGAGCACTCATCGCTTTTGCAGGTGTGTGTGTGTGTGTGATTGTGTGTGTGTGTGTGTGTGTGTGTGTGTGTGTGTGTGTGTGTGTGTGTGTGTGTGTGTGTGTGTGTGTGTGTGTGTGTGTGTGCGTGACTGCGTGTGCGTGCGTGCGTGTGTTTGTGTGTTTCTATTTATGTGTGTGTGTGTGTGCGTTTATATGTGTGTGTGCGGGTGTATGTGTGTGTGCGTGTGTGTGTGTTGGTGTGGGTGAGTGTATCTGTTTGTGTAAGTAGATGTATTGTATACAGATGTAGAGAAACAGAAAGATATCGTATAGTCTTTTTCCCGTCTGTCTCCCCTAGGTGAGACAGCCGATTGGCTAGCTGGACTGTAGTGATGGGGCACAAGCTGGACCTGTCCGGCCTGACGGAGCTGGAGGCGGAGCACGTGTTGCAGGTGGTGCAGAGGGACATGAAGCTAAGGAAGAAGGAGGATCAGCGCCTCAGGTGGGTGACCCCTACACCTCTCCTCCACCGCCCCCTCCCTTCCCCCACCACCATATAAGCATGCACACATGTAAACATCCAAATGTAAAACTACACTTTTCCGTCCTCATACTGTTTCTCCGATGCTCCATCGGTAGTGAGTCTTTGAAAAAAAAAGCGCTTTCAAATGCATCCTCATTAGTGTGGACATAAACGAGGACAGCTCTTTTGAAGGGACTGAACTTAAGGCCTTTACTTCTGGGGTAAGCTGTTAGACAGTTTTAGATTTGTACCTAGTGTCTGCTTGACATGTGTTCAAGAATGATGAATTGATTATGGATTGATTTTTTTAGAGGAAGACATTGAGAGAGAGTTTGAGATTGCCTTAATTGCATTGACTATCCTTATTTGTTGGATCTGCTAAAAAGTGTGCTATTTATTTTGATTTGCTAAAGAATGTGCTATTTCTTTAGATTTTGCAATGAAATATAAATGGAAAGTAACTTGTGTTTTAGTTTTTATTTACCAGGTCGGTTTTTACTTTGATTTGAGGTAGGTTTCTCAAACAGGGATTTTCACTTTTAATCAAATTATTTTGAATGTGAGTAAATGCAACTGATTATCCTTTCTCAATACTCTCCCCGTGTCTTACCCATTAAAATGCATTTACACTTTATCACTATCCCTGGAGGAAAGACCACCCGGGGCTAATTGAGCAGTGGGTGCATGTTCTTTATCTTCACACACTTAAATAATGTACAACGGAAGTGATGGCTGCATGCAGTCTAAACACGCTGCTTTAAGGGACTCAAAAGAAGACCAAGGAAGAGGCAGAGTAGTTCTGTAACGTCTCCTCTTCTCAGTCAACATTGAACTCTCTGTTATTTGCATTCCATGCAGTTATGAAGGCGTGACTGTAACGGTTCTAAATCATGGCACATGAGAAGTTGTCCTGTTATAGAGATTAGTGTTCCCCGCAACACTTAACAGGAAAAGACCTCCCTTTCCTGTGCTATTCTCATCGACTTCCTAATGTTTTCCACTTGCTTCTTCAAAGCCTTTAGTCATATCCCAAAGGCTCTTGTGTGTGTATGAGCCTGAATTTATTCCCATGACTAAAATGATGTAGTGTATGCACAGGTTAGTCTCCAGGGCCGGGAATGAAGAAGCTCTAAAGATTCAGTTGGTTTTGTTTTGTGTGCCGTTGGACTAGTTTTTAAGTGTTAAGTCAGACCAGGTCAGCTTTATAAAAAGCCATTAGGAACAGTAGCATATCATCTCTAGTACTGCAAAGCTACATGATAGTGTAGCTTTGTACCTACTGGTACCTTAGGAACCTACTGGTACCTTACATGCCACCGTAGCTTCTGCTATTGGGTGGGGGTTGAAATCTGCAACCTCAAAATCACTGAATCCAACACCACCTTTAAGAAAAAAATGATTTGGTCTAAAAGGTCTGTTTATCCTGAATGGTCTGATACATGCACACCTGTGTTCAGCCGACTTTCACCTCCATGTCTGTACTAATGAATCTACAGTGGAAACACTTTAGTGGAATCAATTTATCTGATCCAGATGCAATACACTCACACCCACTCTACTTTGTCTAAACCCACTTGGTAGCTGGAAGGCTCCCCAGCTTTCCTCCGTGTGATTCTTTGTAAAGCGATTATCCCGCAGGGCGCTTTTTGAACTAACTTTGGACAACACAATGTGCTAATCAACGGCTAATCTCGTTGTTTGATTTCCAACTATGTTTATTTTTTGACGTAACATTGACTTAATTCTTTCCCGTTAGCCAGTGTTATTGAAACATTGTCGAACAACAGGGGCTCAATGAATGAATGGGGAGAGGGCAAGTCACTTGTTAATGTAGACCACACTGTAGGTATATTGTTTATGTATCCACACATGTACAGGAGCACTCAACAATACAGAAATTTGACCTAAAAATACACATCAACACACACACAGTAAATACAGTCCTCTTGTGTGTGAAATCTTAGGTATGTATTATTTGTTGACAGCTTGTTTATGGCTTTTGATGCCCTCTTTCACATGTTCTTGGGTTTCTAAAAATGTGTATGGTCTGTTTTTTGAATCTCCATCTACTTGTGGTGTGTTTCCTACTCTCCGCCATCTTCGTCTTTCCACACACAAAAACTCACTACTCCCTCTTTACCTTCTCCCCTCTCACTGTCAATCCATCTCTCCAATCTCTCTTCGTCTCTCCCCGCCTCTCTCCTTCTCCCTCCATCTCGTTCTGTCTCTCTTCTTCTCCTCTCCCCCCTCCCCCTGCCCAAACCTGCCACCCCCCTACTCCCAACCCCTCCCCCATCTCCCCCTCTCTGCCCCAAACCCCTCACCCACACCCGTACTCTATCGTCACCACCCCCTCCCAACCCTCTCCCCATACTCTGACATCACCCCCCCCTCCCAACCCTCTCCCCATACTCTAATCACCCCCCCCCCCCCCCCCCCCCCCCCCCACAGTGACCTCCGCCAGGAGCTAGAGGAGGAGGACGGCCGCTGCCTGCTGCTCTCGCGCCAGGCGCGCTTCAACCAGCTGTGCTGCATCCGCTGCTGCTCGCCGTTCAACTTCCTGCTCAACCCGCGGCGCCGCTGCGGGGACTGCCTGCTGGACGTGTGCCGCGCCTGCCGCGCCTACCGCAAGGCCGAGCGCGCCTGGCTCTGCTGCACCTGCCAGAAGAGGAGGTACACACCGCGCTGGGGAGGGAGTGTGTGTTTGTGTGTTGTTGTGTTTGTGGGTGTGTGTGCGTCGGTTTGGGTGTGCATGGGTGGGTTGGTGTGTGTTTTGTGCGTGTGTTGGTGTGTGTGTTGGTGTGCTTGTGTCTGTGTGTGTGTGCGTGTCTGTATGTGTGTTTGTGTGTGCGTGTGTGTGTGTTGGTGTGTGTATACTTGTGTGTATGTCTGTGTGTTTTCCATCTCTACATATCAATACTTAATTTTGACATCAATCACATGCACGAGTCATGTATCCTCATGCTTTCTGCCAAAAAGATCACTTGTAGTCAACACAACCCATCTCATTCATGAATGATTTCAGGCTTATCTCCGTAGACCGTTCTGAAGCCCCGTTCGTCTGTGTGTGGGACCACCTGTTCTCTGTGTCTCACTGACAGGCTGCTGAAGATCCAGTCTCTGGAGTGGTTCTATGTCAACGTCAAAGGCCGCTTCAAGAGGTTCGGCAGTGCCAAGGTGCTGAAGACCCT
>NC_079419.1:6801289-6823789 GCF_026213295.1 Gadus chalcogrammus
GAGATCATGCAGAGTCGTCTGAGAGTAGGCGACGTGGTGAGGAGAGGACGATGGAGGTAACCGTCCAGCGAGATGGGACAGAGGGGGAAGGGGACCACGGGTATTCCAGTCCCAGTGGAGGATGTGGTGCGGAGGACAAAGACTGGCCCCGGGAAGACCAGACGGAAGTGCTATCCTGTGCGGCTATCCATGGAGAACAAGAGAGAAAAGACAGACAGCAAGACAGAGAAGAAAGATTGTTACAAACAGGGCAGGGAGAGGAGGCTGGGAGACAGACTCACAGGGATCCAACTACAACCGTAAATCAAACGAGGGTCTCAAAAGAGGACATTTTACGTTATGAACTGGAGTTGGAAAACTCAGAAGAAGAGCAGGTGTTGCCGGCCAGAGATTGGCGACACGCAGAAACCAAAAGTGACACGAGTGAACCTGAAGAGGTGGAATTGGACGGAATAATGAGCACCACGAGAGAGGAGGGGGACAGTGATATGTACAACCTAGACGGAGAGAAGGCTGTTTTATCCAAAGAGGCGGTGGGGGAACACAGTGGGCCTGCGTCTCACGAAAGAGACCATCCTGAGACAGAGGAGAGACAAGGCCATGGCACAACTCTGGGACTGCTCCGCAGCAGCGAGGGAGACTTGAGTCAGGAGATGAGGACTGAAGGAGACAGGACGGCAGGACGGTTCGAGGAGCAGGGGGCGAGCGCCAGTGGAGGCCAAGCTGGAGACACTGAGCCAGAAGATCAGACGTCCATACTGTCCCCAGGGGAGATTCATAACGTAAGAGAGACAGGTCAGAGTGTCGCTATAGAGGCACTTCTGAAGAAAGGCCTGGTGATACACAATGCAATCAGAAGATATAAGCATAGTATAAAAAAACTGTTATACTAACATAATAACATCATAATAACATAATTGATACGCTACAAAACGTTATTTTAAAATAATTGTTCCCACCACCTTAGGAGGTTCTTTGCATTGCAAGGCAATGGCTACACTAACTGATGTGGCTAGAAATTACTTTATCACTTTTGAGTGGCTCACCTTTAACTGTCACAACTATCTAACTAACTCCATCTCTATTCCTCTATTTCCTCTCCCATTATCCGTTATCCACCGCCTCATGTGTTGGTGTCTATGGATTGATTTTCGGATTTGCAGTCAGAGCTAGATATGTGACACAATTTCATCGTAAAATAACCATCCTAAAATTGGCTTGAACAATTATAATATCCATAAGTGAAAGCAACATCTCTATATATATATATATTAGCTATCCGTCACCTTTAGTGATTTGAAAGATCTACACTTTTTTAAATTGTGTGTGTGTGTGTGTTCGTGTGTGTGTGTGTGTGTGTGTGTGTACGTGTGTGTGTGTGTGTGTGTGTGTTCATGTGTGTGTGTTTGTGTGTGTGTGTGTGTGTATGTGTGTTTGTTCGTGTGTGTGTGTGTGTGTGTGTGTGTGTATGTGTGTGTGTTCGTGTGTGTGTGTGTGTGTGTGTGTGTGTATGTGTGTGTGCTCATGTGTGTATGTGTGTGTGTGTGTGTGTGTGTGTGTGTGTGTGTGTGTGTGTGTGTGTGTGTGTACGTGTGTGTGTGTGTGTGTTCATGTGTGTGTGTGTGTGTGTGTGTGTGTGTGTGTGTGTACGTGTGTGTGTGTGTGTGTGTGTGTGTGTGTGTGTGTGTGTGTGCGGATGCCTTGGTGCAGAGGTACTCGGCCGTGGCTCTGCGTGGCCTCACCACAGAGATGCTGAAGGTGCTGAACGCCACCGAGGCGATCCTCCAGGGGGAGGGCTCCCCGGCCCCTCCGGCCCCCCCCCAGCTCCTGCTGGCCCCCGGCACGGACCCCCTGAAGCTGGACCAGCAGTTCTCCAGACTGGAGGAGAACGTAAGACCTTACTCATTACTGCCACACATTAATGTTCTTATACTGATACAATTTGAACTACCTCTTAATGTCTACAATTTGAACTACCGCTTAATGTGTACAATTTGAACTACCTCTTAATGTGTACAATTTGAACTACCTCTTAATGTGTACAATTTGAACTACTTCTTAATGTGTACAATTTGAACTACCGCTTAATGTGTACAATTTGAACTACCGCTTAATGTGTACAATTTGAACTACCTCTTAATGTGTACAATTTGAACTACCTCTTAATGTGTACAATTTGAACTACCGCTTAATGTGTACAATTTGAACTACCGCTTAATGTGTACAATTTGAACTACCGCTTAATGTGTACAATTTGAACTACCGCTTAATGTGTACAATTTGAACTACCTCTAAATGTGTACAATTTGAACTACCTCTTAATGTGTACAATTTGAACTACCTCTTAATGTGTATAATTTGAACTACCGCTTAATGTGTACAATTTGAACTACCTCTAAATGTGTACAATTTGAACTACCTCTTAATGTGTACAATTTGAACTACCTCTTAATGTGTATAATTTGAACTACCTCTTAATGTGTACAATTTGAACTACCGCTTAATGTGTACAATTTGACGCTGATCGTTAGTGATTTCAATTATCGTATCAATAAAATCACCACCTGTAACTCATAATTTAGACTAAAACCCAATGCTGGCCACCCCATTACTACTCCCTGTTACCATCGACACTCCCAAAGACCTAGTTAGTGAGCACCTAGTTAGTGGACATTAACCCTACCCTACCCTAGTTCAAGTCCCACAGTCCCACAGCCAGTTAAGAGCGGACGGATCAACCGTACCCACTGCGTCCTTAAAGGTCCGTTCTTACCACTAGTAATGTTTCCTCCGCGGGGACGTCCTGTAGGTGTACGTGGTGGCGGGTGCCGCCTTCGGCCTGGAGACTGAGCTGGGGGAACTGGAGGAGTGCGCCAGGGGGGTGAGCGGGGACACCCCGGACGGGGAGCTCTCCTTCCTGGAGGAGAAGGTTGCCTCGGCGGCCGCCAAGGTGCGCCAGTCCGGGCGCAAGGTGGGAGTCAACACGCGCTTCTGTTGGTTCATTACTGACTTTTATTTCTAGGCTTGACTGGCAAACCAATAACCTTTTGTAACTTTTTAATATATTTTTTTTTATTGTACTCTACTCTGTGTAGTCTTTAATATGAACTATTATCTTTATGGGAGAGCAATAATTATTATCATAGGGTTTTTATCCCTATCAGGAAACTCTGTGGGAGACTATTTTATCCATGTTGCCCAAAGATCCACTGACCGAGTCTGACATAAAATTATAAAAAGGATTTTAAAAAGTATTCCTTTATTTTTGTTTACTATGCCGCAGGTATCGAACATCTCCGCCAGGATCGCTGCCCTGAAGAACGCCGGTCTGAAAGTAGACCCTCACGCCAAGACCACTCAGGTCAGCCTGATACCCACCATGGTATAATACATGTGTAAAGGAGTTGAACAGACTCAGGGTACAAACGCTGCATGTTTTAAAGAGAAGGTTGATGAGTGATTGACAACACCTGCCACTAACACACCAGTCTTGAGGCCAGGTGCCGAGAGCCACTCCTCCTCCTATCCTCGTCTCTCTCTGTCTCTACCCTACAGACAGAGCTCAGCCACTGAGTTCTGATTCTTAGTGTGTATGTGCTGTCTCTATGTCTCCACCACAGCCAAACGCGTCGCCCTCGTCTCGGCAGCTCAGGAGGAGGTTACCTGCTACCCCGGTGGAAGGTGAGGGTACTTCTTCATGTCTGTTAAGATTCTAGGGAACATTACCGCTTACCGCCGTAGGTGTCGCCAAAGAGAACAAAAGGAATATCTTCCGAGTTTGGCGCTTTAATTGAACTTCACTATTCATTTAACATTAGGGTAACAGATCAATACAATTCAGTTGTGTATATAAGATAATAAAATCCCCCAAAAAACGTATCACTAAAAATTCTGTCTGTGAACTACCTTGCAATTGACTGGTATCCCATTCACAGTATCGCTCTCTGCCTGATGCCCATAGCGTAGGATCGGTTAGAGAACCTTACTGGAAAACTGAATTTATTATAATAATTTTTCCCTGACCTTATTACAGTAATTAACACGCTGCTTGTGTTCCCCTATGTGTGATAAGGGAAGGACGTTTGAGCAGTGTTTCCTAGCAAGCCCGGATCACCATCTAATACCGTACTACCACCACCGAGTAGTGCCTCGATCTTCAGCCGCTACATCTTATAGGGCATTTGAGATGCTTTCAGCCAATGAGGTGATGGCTGCCTTTTAACGACACTTAACCATTTAAAATAAATATAATTCTACTTTTCTATGACAGTGGATTATAGACTACCTAACGATTTGATCCAAGGGATCATCAGAGTGATAAAATGTCCAACCATATAATATGAATTGTCTCTTTTAGCTTAAAATGATTATGTCACTCTGTTTATTTTGAATGTATCATTGAGTATCACTACATAGTTGACATTTGAAGGTATTATACATCATTTCTGCCACAAACGGTCTCACAATGAACAGAATAACAAAAGACGTAGTCGGTTTTACTATTGTTGGAAACACTTGGGATCATGTGAGTACACAACTCAACAAAATATATAACATAGGTCTAGTCGTTTTTTAGTTATCTTAATGAAGAAATGTTACGTGATATACCTTTAACTTTGAAATGCAACATATACAAAATGATTGAAGACCCTTATTATATGAAGCCACTCCTTAAAGGCTTTACAGATAACCAAATGCAATGTCCCTTATAAGCTGCATAACCTTGAATGCACTTATTGTACCGGTTATTTAAAAGCAACATTCAGGAGGATTTAGAAATTGGGGTTAAGAAATGCACATATGTTGCTCACTGTTTATTTAACAGTGAGCAACAAATATTCAGAAGGATGATTTAGAGATTGGAGAGAATTCATTTTAACTGCGTGATGTTCTATGTTGCCAAATATTTTGTCAGTTGATAGTGAAAAACTCTATTTCTTGGTAGAAAAGTTGACAGGGAGATTAAACTGTTGGTTCATCTTTTGGAATTGTGCACTGCATCTCAAATAAAATAAAATCAGTATTTTCATGGCTATGACTTTAATTAATGACAAAATAGGGGAAAATGTACAATAAATAGACGTTAAGAGACCCCATGTTTTATGGTTCAACTTTTACTTCTGATGTGCAGAACTAGTCACCACGGTGTCATTTTCACATTCCTCCACCGAAGAATTTGGCACAGGTAGGATCACCGTTCGTATGAACTATCCCTGTCCATTATATGCTAAATGTTTCACTGGTTTACCTCAAGAGCAATGCTGTCGATCCGTTTGTGTGTTTGCATGTACATGTGTGTGGCAAGACTTCCAAATTGCATATCCATCGACATTATCATCCTTGATGAAAGCAAAAGTCGTTCTGTCGTTCCATCAACAACATACCTAAACCCCCTGAAGGGGATTTAAACGGACAGGGGCTACTTTTGGACAAAGTCCCATTTCAAGTCTAGATTTTCACAGAAAAAAAACGAAAGAAGGTCAGAGGTCAGAACAAAGCTCAGTGCGGGCGGGGCATGACTGTGATGTGAACCGCGTGCCCGGCATCTGCCCTCCACAAGGTGGGCCCCGGCCTCTGGGAAACGGCCTCAGTATTTTGGAGCGGAGGAGGAAATAACACCGGCGCGCCACATTCCCGCTGCCCAGGGAAGTGTGAACGACACAGCGCCATTGGGCAGGAGCACGGACGTCACTGTGGACCGACCTGAGCAGAGCGTCAACACGGCGGTCAGCCGCCCGGGGGCTCTGCGTCGCGGTTGACACACACGGGGGATGACCAGGGCAGACGGGCTCAGCAAACACCGTTTAAAAAACGATCCGTCTGTTGCTCCGTGGTGTCTGGGATCTCCAGACGCATCTGTCAACCGGGCGGACGTCATTTAGAAATCACACCGATGCAAACCTTCTTTTATACGTTGAATTCGGCGCTGATGAGAAGTAACGGATCACGCTTTCGAGTCAGTCCGTTTAATTCATAAATACTTTATTCCTCATAGAGGTTTGTTACTTTTCCTCTTCTAGATCCTCCCAATTCTTACCTCAAAATTAACTCGAGGAAAAATCTGCCAATCAGGAAAAAAATGCAATTTCCCATTTTTGTCTTGAGATATGCGTTTCTAGCATAGCGCTCTAGCGCTTTATCCCAAGGCCTTCTGGGATACGTAGTCCCCAGTCAGGAGCTCTCGGAGACCAGGCAGCGCTCCCTCTGGTCGGGGACGATGAAGCCCTCCTTCATGTCGCTCTCCCTGCGGCCCGTGATGATGAAGGCCTGCTTGGGGTCCACCACCGCCGTGGCGTCCCTGTCCTGGAGGCCCGCCTCCACCTCGGCGTAGGACGGGTTCCCCGAGCCCCGCCGGAACTTCATGACGGGCCATCGGGTGGGACGCCTCTGGGGGTGGGTGGAGGGGAGGGATGTCGGGGGATGAAACAGAGAGTAAAGCACAGAGTCAGTCGGTTTCTATAGAGTAAGGGACAGACGAGAACATTAGACGGAACATTTTATTTTGACGTTTTTGCTATGAAACTACATGGATAGTCAAACGTTATTCTCCATCATTGATCCGCATTTGTCATTCATCACATTCATCATATGATATTCCATTAGGTAGCAATGCATTTCAGCATGAAATAAGCAGGGAAGACAGCAGTATCACAGACGCACCTCCAGGAGGAAGAGGCTGGCGGTGGAGGTGGGGTGGTTGTACATGTAAACGCTCAGGAGGATCACCGTGGCGATGATCACCATGGGTAGGATGATGGCCGCCAGGAGGCGGGTCTGCAGTTGCTCCTCCCCCTGCCCTGAACCGTCTACCTCAGCTGGCAAAATAAACAGAAAAATAAACGATTCTTTTATTTATTGCTTGTTCGCATTAAATATGCAAGATCAAAAATAAATGTGCTATTTGGATTTTTGAATTATCTATTGTTTGATTTGGCAACGTCAAAATGAGTTTAGAATGAGTAGTAGTGTATCGGTGTACAGGTGACCTACGTGCTTCGTTGACGTGTGATTCCATCTTTGCGTTGTCTGTGAATCCAAAAAAAACGATAATCAAGCCATTGCAGGTTAGAGACACCCCCACATTATGAATCCCAGTCAAACGATATCGGCATTAGATTGATACATTGCTTTGCGCCATTGAGTACAAGCAAGCTTTGTGGAATCCCCCTCTGAATCAGGAGGACATACATCCAGCTGATTGTGTTGACGTTCTACCTATAAACCTCCTTGGCACATGCGACTTCTCCGGGAACGTCGTTTCCGTCACACTGTGTTTTCCAAGAAAGCGCCCGGGGCCAAACAAAACCCTCGGCGCATACATACAGTATACCTCCTTGTGCGCTTTCTAAGCGATGCCCATACGTCGCGGTCGCTCCGCAGCTGAGTACAGTATGTAGTATTTAACATGGCGTTGTATATACTCGCCGATGACCCTCACGGGGCCATGGGAAATAGCTGACCACTTGACCCCCGCAAACAATAAGGGCCTCCAAGGATCCCCGGCGGAACACGCTAGGCCTGTGTACCTCGCCATGACAACAGGCACTTATTGATTGGACGATAATGACGTGATGCTGCGCATGGGGAAAGGGCTGACGGGTGAAAACACTGTGACTGCAGGGCTTGAGGAACGCAGAAGCGAAAACAAGCGTTGTCACAACATTGACATGTGTTGGCCGCGGGCATCCATGGGAACCAGCCGACACACAGATGACTGGGTGGATGCGGTGGATGGTTTCTGTTTAAAAGAACGCTAATGACGATAACATGCAGGGTTTCCCGCAGGAAATTGGTTAGTTAGGTGGCGGGGTTTGCCATCAGACCAGGGGGAGGGGGGGGGGGTGCACTCTTTTACAGTTTGACCATTTATGCTCATTTTCATGCAGACTGCTGCCCTGCTGCCTGATCTATACACAGAGAGTGAATGGAGTTTAGAATATTTTAAAATTCTGTATAATATTTACGATTGTAAAAAAAAATCACAAAAGAAATTGGAACAATTTGAGCTCGCAAAAAAAGTGCTCAAATTCTTGCGCGTATGTTTGGATGAATTGATTTGTCTGATAATGCGTTGAAACTGTTCACCAAGCGCCAGGAACTGACCCTCCGCTGGGGAGCTGCTGGGGTCCTGCGCTGCGGATGTGGTCACACTGCCGCCGCCGCTGGTGGTGGTGGTGGTGGTGGTGGTGGTGGTGGTGTCGGTCGCCGTGGAGACCTTAGCCAGGGTGGTGGAGCTGGTCGCTGAGGCTCTGTGACGCTCCGTGCTGGAGACGGAGACCGGAGTGGTGGTGTTGGTGGGGTGGTGGGCCCTGGCTTTGGTGAGGTTGGCCGGGGGAACGCACCTCGGGTCCCGCCTCTGGGGAGGAAGAAAAACCAACGCACCTTTACTCGACCGCTGGGGACGGGAACCACCGTGAAGCACCGGCTGCAGTGGAACGCGGCTTAGAAACGAAAGGATTCGTACCTCTTCTGGGCAGCCGTGGTCCACCCAGTCCTGGCGGCTTCTGTCAAATCCACTGGAGCATCTGAACACACGGAATGGACAGGCTTACTACTGAGACCTAGCCAGGCTAACGCCAGACCTCATCTCGATCCACATTGAGAAGAGGTCTGGGAACCACACATTCATTTTCTCGTATTTGGGGCGTGGTTTTTGATTGCCCGGAGCCGTTTATTGGGCGTTACGAATGTCTATCATATGAGTCTGTACGTAGCTCATAGCCAATCGTATCAGTTATACCAGATGACGTATGTAGAGCGACAGAAATTCACAGAGGAAGAAGACGATTGGTGTGTGGCATAGACTTCGTCATCGCCTTGCTGTCCCTCCCCGTTCTGTGATTGGTTCCCTATCTCAGGCGAAAATCGGATCCATGGAATCCAGGCTGCCTAGCAGCGCGAAATGAAATCGCACACAAGGCAGAATGGGTATACCCAGGCTTACTGAGACCCGTAACAAAATAGCACTGGATGCAAATGATCACAATCTCAAATAACAACACAAGACAAATGCATTTTGGTGAATATATTGGATCCACAAAAAAGTATGAATATAATATCATATTGCAGTGTATTATTGAAACTAAAGGGTCACCTCTGCAGTCTGGTGCACCAGCTACAGTTGAAGCCGATCTGAGACGTGACACAGGTACCACAGCTGGAGAACTGGACACACGCTGCAATGTCCAAAACGCACACCGTTTATTCATCCGCCTTAGCAAAACACATTCAGGAGTGATTGAATGGGGCCTTAGATGTATCTGTTGAGGGTGTTTTCCAACCATTAAGCTCCATCTCTGGCTATAGTACTTAGTCTGTAGATCTCTTACTGGGCAGAGGCAGGATCTCCACTGCGGTACAGTTGGAGATATTGGACTTCAGGATATCCACCTTGTGATATTCATAAATGGTCCTCCGTCGGACATCTGGAAAAAGAAACAGAAATTAAATAATTTATTTCATTGAGAGATCTCGTTGAGAATAAACGTATCAACTGAATAAATAATTGATGGCATTAACTCACTGAATCAACTGTGAGAGAACCGGGATCACATCTGACAAATGACACACATGCTGAGCTGAATACGTACTGGGTATCTGCTCTAGCTTATGAAGCACAACGAAAGCATCCGACAGGCCCATTTTGACCGGATGGTGCTGAGCACTGATGTCCCCCACAGCAATGGGCACCTGAGAGAGAGAGTGAGAGAGAGAGAGGGAGAGGGAGAGGGAGAGGGAGAGGGAGAGAGAGAGAGAGAGAGAGAGAGAGAGAGAGAGAACCTCATCATCAAGGCTTAAGCTAGCATGACAACACACACACAAAGAGGCAGAGACTGACGTCTCTGTAGGCGAATACGATGCGTCCGTCGCTGTGCAGGGTGGCCTGGAAGGTGAAGGTCCCCAGCTCGGAGCTGTCCTGTAGGTGGACCCGGTTCCACTGTACCACTAACGCTGTGCCTACACACACACGCACACACACACACACACGCACACACACGCACGCACGCACGCACGCACGCACGCACGCACGCACACACACACACACACACACACACACAAACAACCACACACACATCCAGACACACACACACAAACAACCACACACACACACACAAACAACCACAACCACACACACATCCAGACGCACACACACACACACAAACAACACCAACCACACACACATCCAGACGCACACACACACACACACACACACACACACACACACACACACACACACACACACACACACACACACACACACACACCCACACACACACCGCGACATGGAAATGAATACAACACACAATGAAATATATGTTCACTGAAATGAAAGTGAGTTGGATTGATTGGTCATTCGATGATTTTTATCCTACCATTATCTACATAGGATACACTGGAGTCTGTAGAGAGGCTGGGATCAAAGTTAGCCATGAGAGGGGCGATGTACTGGGTGGCCGTTAACATCCAGTGGATTGTGTCACCAGTGTAGATGAACCCTAATGTGGGGGAGAGGGGGGAGGGGAGGGGGGAGACACACACACAAGCACATGTTAGAATGTATTTGAGATAGTCTTTCTACGACATACAACCTTGGTTTATGCCTACATTGAATGCATTTAGTTCAGTTTCGACTTACCTCCAGTTGCCACTGTTATTTCTTTTAAGACGTGGCCGTAGAAGGGGAAGTCAAAGGAAAGATTGACTTTCTGGAGGCAAATAAAAAAAAAAGGGGTTCTATCATATTACCATAGCATTAGCATCACTGTTCAATTGTGCCTAATAGGCACAATTAGTAATAAATAGCTTATTACTAAAAGAATCCACATCGCAGCGACGCATCAGCCAATCAGGGACAGGGAGAGAAAAAGGGGAGTTTTGGTTTTGAATTTTCCTGTCCACAAAGACTTTTTGTTTTTGGGATCCTATTCCATGTTATCAATAAACGACAGCCCTGATACATTCAAGCTACATGTTCTACTCTCCATTAAAACAATATGATTAAAACTTGATACGACAGAATTACGTTTTTTATTTTCTGTACGTACATTGCCGTTGTTTACTTAACAACTACATTCAAGTGTCTGATGAACTCATTCTCATTCTTCTCATATGTTCCTTACGGCTGCTTGTCT
Organism: Gadus chalcogrammus; assembly: GCF_026213295.1. Classification (NCBI taxonomy): domain Eukaryota; kingdom Metazoa; phylum Chordata; class Actinopteri; order Gadiformes; family Gadidae; genus Gadus; species Gadus chalcogrammus. The sequence goes on from NC_079419.1 coordinate 6,812,422, forward strand.
GTGGGTGTTGGAGATGAAGCCGTGGACCTTCCTGTCCGCATTTGAGATCTGATCAATGTCCAACCAGAGCGCTTTACCACCAGGGTCTCCCGGGCCGTAGATCTTAGACGTATAGTAGACATGATCGATGTCCTGTCAAAACAATAAATACATCCTTACTCTACTACCACCAGCCTAATCAGCTGGGAGTCATCGAAATGAAAGACCACAAAATAGATCCTCTAAATGATTTAATCCTGCGCACACAACGATGTTTCTAGCTTGTGTTGTTCTGTTCGTCTATGGATGAGATCCACCACGACTCTATGAAAAGGCGTACCACGATTTGGGAGGAATTGTCGTGTCCCTCCTCGGTCAACAGGTCTGGCTCGCTTTCTTCCGGTCGATGCTGGTCTCGGTAATGGCCCCTCTTGTCAGGGGCCCAACTAGGGGCCCCAGACCTGCCTCTGGGAGTCCACCTCCTCGACCGAAGCTTGGAGCCCGGGTCCATATGGGCCCCTGTGCCGTGAGCGGCTAGCCCCTGCGTGTCGGCATGGTAGACCCCTGAATTGAACGCCAAAATGGGAGAGAGAAATGTTGTTGGCATTGCAATGTTTTACAGTCTAGTCTTTGTGTTCGTCTTCATGTCGCTGAAACCAATGCCACCGCAGTGGATAACAATGTGCTGACCAACCAGCAAACTGTGTTTATCAACTGGCCAATGACGAGCCATAGAAAAAATATTTCAAGAAGGATTGTGCCATGTTGCATGAAATCTGTTGTTTGTTTTAATCGTGGCCACGACCACACCGGCCATTGACAACACAACAGTGTGTCTCCTCCTGCTCACCAAACCCCTTCACATTAGAGGGTGAAGGAATGCCTCGCATTCTTCACACCGGCCGGTCCACGACCCGACGTACGAGGGAGATGTGGGAGGGACGGGCCTGTTCCCTGAGAGGGAATGTCACGGTGGTTCTTTGACAGCAGCAGCAGCCTCAGCGACAATACAGCTGTATGCACGTGCTGTGTACACACACACACTAAATCAATCCCTCCGCGATGGGTGTTGACGAGGGAAGTGGACTGGACGTGACTTGAGAGGAGGCTCTGAAAACAACACTAGTTGTTCCATCATAACAGACTTGCTTTTGGTTTTTGCAAGCGCTTGATTATAGGCAGGACAGCTTTTCACAGAGAGGTCATATTCAGGGTAATCACAGGGGTGGCTAATGGAACTAATTATCAGTCCGGTTCCGTAGACCAGTGATCCAGTATTGAAAATAACAACCGCAACAAAGAAATACCTTGGTGTAGTAGTCCATGCGGGGGCTCCAGCGCATCTGAATGGAATAAACCAATGAGTTAATTATACACTGTTTACACTGCTGGGAAAACAACAGAGAAATGCTAGGTAGAGTTGCAGGATAATGACGGTATGATTTTTTTCCTGTTATACTTTTCACCGTTCTAAGACTGCATAATTGCCTTGGTTAAATTCAGGTTTGTTTATAACTCACTGGGGTCTGAATAAAACTCGACTTTGTACCCTGAATGAATTTTGTATTTTTACTTGTGTGTGGAACATTTTAAAAGACAAGCAATTGTTTTTAATACGCTAATCTTTTTTGTAACTGTCAAACTGTTAGCTGATGAAAGGTGTTAATTGGTGACCCTGGGTGAGCTTATAAGAATATACTTATAATATAGAGTGTAAGTATAAATAATAATAATTATATATAATATATATAATAATAAAGTATAATTAAGCTATGAGAATTACTGCTGATGGACTTGATGATTACATCACCTGAAAATATGATGAAGTAGAAAGGCTACTTTTATCTTATTTAACTTACCTAACTTACATTTTTTACTTTTGGGAAGTTGAAAATATTTGGTTTTGAATTTTGAATTTTGATTTTGACATTTTTTACATTGAAAAATAAAGGTGAAAATGATGTATTGAAATTGTAAAGAGTTAAATTCAGAGGCATAAAATTCAATGGGTTTTTAGTTTCAAAATCCGATGGCACAGATTTACTTCCATAATTACCGCTATTAAGTAAACTGAATAAGGATTTAGAAATGACTCACCATATGGAGATTTTAACTGCATGTGGCTGACTTGAGCCTGAAAAGCCATCCCCATTCCCGCCAAGAGATGCAGTATCTTCGCCACGGTCATAGCCATCCTTCTCAGGGAGCCTCGACCGACCGTTCATGAACGCGCTACCTAGTGCTCCACTGCACCTCGGACGCTAAGTGGCCCACTATGGCCAATCTCTGGGCGAAAAGGCTACCCGTTTCCAAAACCAAATGACTAGAAACAGAGACGACGTATGCTTGTTGAGTCATTTGAGAAAACAATAAGTAGGCCTTCGTTTAACGCGCTTTTGTTTCCCAAGAGTCGAACGAGGTAGAAGACGTGAAGTTTATATCATGACAGTCCCACTGGCTCTAAGTGACCTGCTGCCTGCTCTTTGCCGGGCGGACTACACACACATGTCAAGTCCTGTGGAGGAGCGCCCGTTTCGACGGCTGATTTATGACGTACAGTGGGGACTTAAAGGGACAGCATGTTTCCGTCGAGCGGTGAGGTGAGGTTCGGTCCGCTTATATTGGCGTTCCCACTGCCAAAAAGTTGGCCAGGGTCCCAAAATAAGCGTGCTGAGCCGCTCCTATTTTCGGTACTCCTAAATTGGGTACCAAGCGGTCTGAAAAGGGCTTTTAATTTCTGATTGAAGAAATTAAGTTTGCGAGTGATGACGTATTACCACCATAGGGGCTAGTGAAAAGAAGAGAAAACGACATCGAGTTGAACGCTCGGAGTCGTATCATCACGGTGTCTCATTAAGTTAAAAACGACATAACTTGCATTAGAAGAAGACAGAAAAGGTCGGAAGAAGTCACGGTTAAACACAGAAACCAACCATGAGCGTGAGTATACCGCATACCGAACCGTGTGTATGAGCATTAATGTCAGTAGCTATGAAGAGCTATTAAGAGCGTTAGCCCATGCATTGTTAAAATACCTCCACCAGCAGCATTGCCTCAGATAGCACCCTCATTAAGTGTGATAGCTTGAGAAAACACGAGTTACAATTACAGAAATAATTGTGAGCGATATCGATCAGTTGTTTGATTTTCTAAATTGACATAGGCCTATCGTGTGATCGAGGGGAGAGAGGCCTCGGCACGACTTTACCTTATTTCAATCGAGCCAATGTGGTAGATTTATCTTTTACCCTTCGATAAATATTTAATTGACATGTTATCCAAACTTTATTACTGCTACTATAGTTCATGACTTACCTCTTCTACTTGGCATCTAAGGGCGAATGACATCTTAGGAACTTTAACAGATAGTTAATTGATACGATACATTTTGACTTACTCAGTTTCCCGATAACATCATTGAACGCATTCTGAATGTGTGTGTGTGTGTGTGTGTGTGTGTGTGTGTGTGTGTGTGTGTGTGTGTGTGTGTGTGTGTGTGTGTGTGTGTGTGTGTGTGTGTGTGTGTGTGTGTGTGTGTGTGTGTGTGTGCGTGCGTGCGTGTGTGCGTGTGCGTGTGTGTGTGTGCACGCGCCCGTGCGTTGGATGTTATATTATCATGGAGCGTCACTGCGTCAGCAATCAAAAAAATCGTATTAGGTGTGGTTGCATGAAGTAAGTATAAAGCTATATCTTCTTGGTTTAGGCATGCTTTTTTAAGGCCCCTTCACATAAATATGAAGCAACATATGCTCAACATTTTAATACAAAGCCTTGTTGCAGGAGACCCCAGATCTTGGAACAAAAAGATCGCAAAAAATATATATTTTGCATCATTGCGTCTGATAGAAAATTGAACTAGCTCCATAGGTGTGTGTGATGCTTAAACTACCCTGAGTTGGACATAAGTTAATCATAGATGCATATTAATGCATATGTTCACATGCATGTGCAACACTGAACAGTATAATAATCAACCTTTTCACGTTCAATTATCATAAATATTTGATTGCCCTAAAACTACTTCAGTTGAATGCATGACAATGTTAGGATTTTGCAGCAGGTGGCAGTCTAGGACCAAAACCCAACCGGTCAAACCCACCAGACTTCGGGGCCCTGATTTGAACCCTGTAGTGCCACCCACAGGCCAAAGCTGGGCCTACATTAGTGCTCTAAAGTTTAAAACATTGCCTGTTTGTTATTTTTCCTTTCTGCTCTATTTCTTTTCCATGCTGAGAACAACAAACTATTCAGTCATGCATTTGTGCTTCTATGTCGATTTAAAAAAAACTTGTCCGAGACTGATGCTCAGTGTCCTCTGGCCTATTGTTGGTCTGTTGGTTTACGGCCTGATAACACATGCTCATTGAATCAGGGACTTGCGCCGGGAGCAGGTGAAGAAGATTTGTTCTAAGCCACAAGTGAATGTCCTCAAATGGAATAGATCATATTCATAACAACAACAGTCAATCCATAATAATGTAGTTTGCACAAAATAAAGGATATGTCCAGTCGTTTAGCTTTTTGGACATATTGCCCTTCGGACCTTCACGCAGTCTCCTGTGCTAAATTTAAAGTGGCCCGAGCCTTAAAAGGTTGTGACGGTGTCTTGGACATTCTGCCGAGTGGCAGCATTATTTTTGTTCTGTGGACTGTCGTCCTGTCCACTGCCCTGCACCGAAGCTCCTTTACCCCAATCTGGACTGGCTTTAGTTTCCTTTTGGACTAGTACCTCGCAATTTCTCTTGCTTTTCTTCAACTGATTCATTGTTTTGGTGAGTGCTATTTCTGCTTGTTATATTTTCGACTTTATTCATCTTTTTACTTAGAAGTCTAAAGACAATGTAGGCCTATCCATGATGTGTTTATCCTGTTTTTTATTAAGTCTCTAAAAATGAACATTTAGGCTAATATAACTTAGGTCCTACTAAATATGTTTATGTTTTATTCATGATTTAATCGCAACGCTGCATAATGGTTTTTCAGTGACATTTTACAACAGGTAAACGTTACTGAAAAGACATTTATCATTTAAATATGGATTCAATATTTGTTGTAAATTACAATTCTATCATGCGAATATTGAATCAGCTTTATCCTATTGTTCTCCTTACTAAGGTGTGTGCTTGCATGCCAATTTATAATGATCCTAATAAATGGTAGGAATGGGAAAAATATTACAATACAATACTACAGTATAAGTCAGTATCATAGCTCACATAACATTTTACATCCCCAATAACATAAGGTATATTAGTGTCATGTTATTATTGATAAAAGAGTGAAGGCTGAGACATGGTGCAACATGCCTACTGTTTGACAGGAGTAGGTTTAGTAGCATCAGGTATGCAGTAACGTGGTAATTGTTTGTTACAAAAGCTTTCCAGCTTATGGGTCAGACATTCCTGTGGAAGTGTGTGGGCATCCTCATTTTGGAGAGCCTTGATGTTGCTCTAAAATGAAAGGGATCATAACATGCTATAACAACATTGTGGAACTAATCCTAGAAAGAAGAGCTAGCTGCTTCTGCTTCTAATAATATGAATAAACTGGTTCCGCTGCTTTTGCTCCATCTTGCTCCATTTAACGTAATATTAGTTATTGGATAAATAGATAACGATTTCATTAGGCAATCACCCAAAACCTCATCCCATCCTAGTCTTAACAATGTCCCTTTCCCTTAATTACCTTTTTTCTGCTTCAACTAATTCATCGATTGTTAACTCAAAGTCGTCGTCCCCCCCCCCCCCCCGCCTAACTCAAATCTGTCGCAAGTACCAGACATTGAGATTGACCCTGCGATTGGTCCTTCTGTGACACTGTAAGTTGGTGTGGAGCAGAGCCCCCCACCCCCCATCCCCCCCGAGGATGTCCGGATCAGTGCATCAGTTGGAGACGCGCCAACGCCAGCAGCACTTTCAGGAGCAGAAGCAGACTCTGGAGCAGCAGCATCACTTTGAGAGCAGCTATCACCTGAGCAGCAGGTCCTCTGTTAGCCAGAAGTCTGTCTCTCATGAGCTTCACAAGAGCACTCAAGGGTAAGGGTGTGGAGGAGAGGCACACCTGCTCAAATCAACGCTCATTCTTTGACGGTTGATATTGAGGGACAAAAAACGAACAACAATATGTTGGTAACGGCTGTGGATGAAGATGATCTAGAGTTGACAAAATGGTTGATATTTCTTGAGTTGAGTTGAGTTGAGTTGAGTATTTCCGTAAATGGGTCACTTCCCCCAGGGTGATGAAGTGAATGGAATTAAGTGAACCGTTGGTATATATTTTGAAAAGTAAACACTGTTGTAGTGTTTGGTCCATAGACTGTATGTAAGGATGTTGTTAAAGGTTGGGATGCTGAGCAGAGGCTAGCTGTGTGTTGCCCAGGAAACAGCATGCATCTTCTGTTGCCTTAACAACAGAGTGGGGAGCCATGCTGGTTATGCAATCCTACACAAAACTTTTTCGTATGATATATTATCTATATCTATTATCTATTTAAATATTGATGCCCCTTGACTTTGCTTCATAGCAAGTGGTGAAAAATGGTGACAATGCTATTTAACTCTGCACCTGAGTAGGTTTTTAAACATTGCCCGTCTGTTTTATTATGGCAGTTCATGCCATTGAGTTTAGTTTGCGGCAAAATTGTTATCACTAATTTGTATCGGAAAGCAAGCAAGCCTGGAGTTTCTATAGCAGCACATGAGTATCTTTTAAATAATGCACAATATCTTAATTTTAATAAAAGTACGCAATATATTAATCACAGTTGTTCTCCTTTACAGTTTATACAAAGCAAACATATCATTTGAATGTTTCAGATGGCTGTTAGATGGTTGAATACAAAGACAAAAATGCCATCCATCCAAAAAAACTTTTATTTCTGTCATGTTTCCATGGCATGTTAACCGACTAATGACACATGTCATTGGATTATCTGTAAGCCTTGAAATCGACTGACCCGTCATGCACATTGTTTTGACAGCTTTAGCCTAAAATGTGAGGTTATAATAACATCAAAGGTTCAACCAAAAGGGAAATCTCCAACAGGGTATGTGTGTCTTTAACTTAATGTCTGGTAGGACAGGATTCTGTCATGGTGTTAGGCTAGAGACACTTAAACCCCAAATGTTATTTAACAACCTGTATCTGAATCCACTGTAATTGAAGTAAATTGTAATTAATTACAGTTACAGTCTCAAAGGTCTTCACAGGCCCAAAAATAATATGACAGGGCTAACGATAACTCCCCAAATCCAAGAGGAACCTTGAGAAGGAACTCAAAAGAGGGATCCCTCCTCCATTGCTGGTTTGGTGGGCACGAAATAGCTTTCAAATGGGCAGACATTTAACGGGAGTAAAAACCAAAGCAGAAACAAAGTAAGTTAAGTAAGATCCAATAGCTTTGGATGAAGGCATACCCTAATTCAATAATAGTGTAATAGCTTGAGACTTGGCAAACATTTGATACCGGTCTGTTATAAACAGTGAGATTTACTTTGATCTCCTCGCTGCCATGGATAATGCAGAACCATACACCTCATGAAGGAGGTGTATGGAGAGCAGGAATTTGAGCTGCATCTCAATGGCTGCCAGAGATATTCAAGGACAGCTGGGCTATTTCTGTTAGCCGAGTGAGAGGAGCTATCTTTATGCTGAGTGTACAGTGAACTCTCCTACTGAATTGACCTGTGTTTGTAATGTAATGCAAAATGATTTTCTCAGTATCTGTTGTAAATGGTTGTTAGCACACATAATCCTTGTGTATGTCTCAGGAACACTTGTACAATTATGTTAGGAAAAATGATATCTTCAATATTAATATTCGTCCCACAAATGGAACATCCTACGGTCACACTCGGTGTCTCTGTGTGGGTTTCTCTCTCTCACTCCCTCTCTGTCTGGCACTCTCGCTCTCATTCTCTGTCTCTCTCACACTCTCCTCTCTTTCTTTGTTTCTCTCTGACCTTACACGTGGCTTTCTTACAGCTCAACAGCCCATTCAACAGTCAATATGATAAATTCTTATTTACCAGATGAATCCTCTATTCAATTACCCATTTCCACTTGTTATTCACTCGTAACTCTCCCCGATGAAGTGGCATGTGTCATACGTTGTTAAGGACAAATGAAAGGCCACATCACAAAAACACTTTGTGCTTTCAAACACGCACTAGATATGGACTAGCAAAGTAGAATTTATCAGGCACCTTCCCACGTCCAACAGTTCCGGTGTAGGGCTATTTATAAATCTACAAGTGAGATGGGTTATGGATGCTCTTAGTCATAAGTCATGTTTTTTGGGATCAATGCAGTCAGTGAGCTTATAATAGAACATTATCCTCTTCTGAGTATCAACCATTGTGTCATAAATTAATATTGAGTATGCATTTTTTCCCATATGGAGTGTTAATGTTTCTATTTAACATAGCTTTTTACCAATTTGTGAAAGGTAAGTGTATACATGTACATATCCTCACTTCATCTCACAAATCCAAAAGTGTAATAGAATTATTGCATTAGCATTCTGCTTCTTGTTATAAGTTCCTTCAATTAATCATAATAGGTGATGAATGGTTTTAGATTATGTGGCAACTATGTTGTGTGCTTTAATCTTGCTTTAAGGGCATTACTTTGGTCACTGTCCTCTCCGGGCTTCACTAAAACGTCAGTCACCAATATAATTTGTAAACATCACCTCATTGTACATATTCTGCCTTAGAGAATTTAGCACAAGTCAATCATTACTCTACACAATTTCAATCCAAAAGACCAATGTGCTACTGCTGTTGTTAACGTTCTAGGCAGGCCCTCTCACACTAAATGCTCTTAGGCGGAATCGGCACAACGGAAGAATGGTAAACAGATGATTTAATGAAGCCAGGAGGGACGGCAATATTGGTTTGCTCACCCAGACCGGTATTGTCATTTTAAGAAGTGAGCTGAGCTGCATGTGTGTGTAGCTTCTGTCAGACACGTGACTCTTGTGGTCTCATTCTCAGGGCCAGCCTGAAAACGGCCAGCCTGAAGACCTCGCAGAAGACCTCTGTGAAGACAGAGAAGGCGATGGCCTCTAAAATGAGCCATATCACCAAGAAGGCCGAACGCAAGTACCTAGCCACGGACACAGATCTCGAGGTCATCGGCTACGTTGTCCCTGTATTCAGAGCCAAGTGAGTGAATATCAATTCGCGCTTCATGTGCTTTGCTCATGAAGCGCGCAAACAATGTGATTCTAGTTCCTGTTTGTGTCAACAAACAGGCAACAAATTTGCACTCTCTATGATCAGGGATTAATACTTGGTTTGACTTTGGTGTCCATTGTCCACGCGAGAAACCAAGATGGTGATCAATGCATCCCTATTGGACCTTCAGCCCCTCACCCTCTCACCCTCTCCTGTGTCTGTTCTGTTGTAGCCATGAGGTGGTGCGGGGTCTGGCCGAGGCCCAGGACGAGGTGGTGAAGGAGGAGGGGGTGAACTACGTGGCCATGAGGAACCTGTTTGTGAGGGAGTCCCAGGAATCCATGACGCTCACTGTGGAGAAGAAAACCAGGAAGACGATTGTCAGGGAGTCGGCCGAGAGCCTCCAATTGGACAGGAAGGTAAGTCCCTCCCTTCTACACATCATAGCATGGGATTTACAGTATACCAGAGTTTTTGAGACGTTTTTTTGCTTGCTATGGTTTATCTCATCCGTTGCAGGTTTGGGAAAATTGGCGCTTTCTTGAACCATCCTACATGGATTCAGAATGTGTTATGTTATTATGAACCGGTTTGGAGTACTCTATCGAATACATCTTTAGAAAAGATACAAATTAAAGCTGGGACATGACAGACAGAAATGCAATTTGGTTGTAGATAGTCTTTGTTGTATTTAAATTCTTGTGATCTGTAGGTCTTAAATGCTTAATCAGCTTCCTCACACCTATATTAGGGATATTCTATTCATTAATTCTGGTTAATTCTGAAGCAAAACTATCGTTACATCATCCCATACGAAGCATTGAGCTTTACCGTCTTCCTGTAGCTGGAGGAGAGGTCAGAGTTTCGTAAGAAGATGAACTCAGACAGCCTCTGCCACCGTCCCGAGTTCGTGGTGATGCCCCGAGGACAGACGGTCTGGGAGGGCAGGACCCTGAAGCTGCACTGCACTGTGGCCGGCTGGCCCAAACCACGCGTCACCTGGTGGGGAACCACTCTACACACTCAGTCACCATCTCTCGCTCACGAGGCATCTGCATCACATGTTCATTCAGTCAGTTAGCAGACGATGTCATACAAAGCGACTTTAAGGACAGTACCAGGCTGGGTACCATACCGATGCCCCTTCACTTGACCCAGACCATCGTATGGGTCTCTCCCGATTTCACTGTAACAAATGTTTCCAATATAATGAATCAGAATCTCTTTGTTGACTGATTCTGGCTGATTCTGCCAAAGAGGATTTTGTGTGATTGCACCTACGGTACAGGAAAGTTTTATTGCATTATTATTATATTGGTAAGGAATGTGGCAGTAAAGTTGGGTCAGGTGGTTACAATGGTTTGATCTCCCACACCGGTATTTTCCTTTAAAGCAAAGTGAGACCGAGCACTATCCCAAGCATCCAATCAAAAGAGGAATAAATACAAAAACGATCAGAATTCTCAAAACTAAAAGCCACTACTGATTACTGTGCCATTACTGATGGGAATCGTCTTGGTCGTGGGCTATGTGTTCCCAGGTACAAAAACAACGTTCTGATCGACGCCAAGGCCCACCCTGAGAAGTACACCACCGAGAGCAACTACAACATGCACTCCCTGGAGATCAAGAAGTAGGTAGCCTGCTTTTACACTGCATTGTACCTGTAAGTCTGTATGTATGTTTGTATCACAAATCTACTCACACCAAACAATGCTCCCTTGCAAGTGTGCAATTACCTAATCCTCATGAGTTTAAATTGATATTTGACATGAAAAATTCATCTAGGTTTCTCGTTCCCCTTTATTTTTCCCCAGTTGTGAGTTCTTGGACACTGCTCTGTACCATGCCTCTGCCCTCAACATCAAGGGAGAGTCTTCTGCTACGGCCACAATCGTTATCAAAAGTAGGTCAACCAAGGCCGTTAAAAATGTTGTGATCGCGCAGCGTTGAGATTGTTGTATCGTACAATTCATGTTAGATGATGCCGTTGGAGAATGGATTAGGTGTTGATGGTAATATCTCTCTCTCTCTCTCTCTCTCTCTCTCTCTCTCTCTCTCTCTCTCTCTCTCTCTCTCTCTCTCTCTCTCTCGCTCTCGCTCTCGCTCTCGCTCTCTCTTTCCCTCTCTCTCTCTTTCTCTCTCTCGCTCTCTCTTTCTCTCTCTCTCTCTCTCTCTCTCTCTCTCTCTCTCTCTTTCCCTCTCTCCCA